>NW_025201405.1:0-7072 GCF_004010195.1 Chiloscyllium plagiosum
AAGCTTTCAGAGTTTTCAGTGACTGCAATACTTAACTTTACCCGATGAAGGGGCAGTGCTCAGAAAGCTTGTGATTTCAAAATAAATCTGCTAAACTATACCCTGGTGTGTGACATCTGACCCTGTCCACCCCAGTCCAAGACTGGCACTTCCAGATCACAATATAATTATCATCTTCACTTCTGGGTTCCCTGACAGGTGTGATGGAGGGTGCACTGGATCATACAATTATCTAAGTAAAGAAGTATCGCTAATAAAAGAACACTGACAGGACTCATAAAGCCAGCACTGTTTGCGGCATACAACACCATAGAAAGGAGTGAAGATCTGCAGAACGGATGGAAGATATGGAAAGTCTGCCTTTAAATTTAGAAGCCTGCAAGTGATGGTTAATGTAATTGGCCAATCTGAAAAAGAAGCCATTTACTCCTCCTTTTCATTTTCTGCCTTATAGTTATTAAAAAAAATAGAGGCCACATTCTTTTTAATAGCCTGTACTTTAAGCTTATATTGTACAGCCATATGCATATGCATTCTGAATGCCACTAATGAGCTGATGCATTTCTCAGAGTTCACTAATTTCATTTTGGCCCTAGAAATTTACCTACAGCCAAATTTAGTAGCTTTGAATTTCCTAGCAAGTATCGCAATTATTCTTCTTTCGTGGCAGAGATGTGATTACACTCTACGCCTCAGCTGAAAGTGCAGTTGAGACAAAAACAAAATAGATTGTGAAGTATATGACCACCACATGGTAACAATTATTCCACATAACTCCATTGAGTGAGTTTGCCAGTTCTAAACAGAGGTAAAGAGGAAAAGCTTCATAAGGTGTACTCATCACGCTTAAAACCACAAGGATTTCATATTTCCTTCCAACGAATTGCAGAAACGTGGTATTAGTATTTTAAAAAGGTGGTGCAAAAAAGCCAGGGAACTATAGACCAGTGAGCTGGACATCGGTGGTGGGCAAGTTGTTGGGGGAAATCCTGAGGAGCAGGATGTACGTGTATTTGGAAAGGCAAGGACTGCTGATGGATAGTCAACATGGCTTTGAACAGGGGAAATCATTTTTCACTAACTTGATTGAGATTTTTGAAGAAGTAACAAAGAAGATTGATGAGGGCAGAGCAGTGGACATGATCTACATGGATTTCAGTAAGGCTTTCTACATGGGAGACTTGGTAAGCAAGGTTAGATCTCATGGAATACAGGCAGAACTACCCATTTGGATACAGACCTGGCTCAAATGCAGAAGTTAGAGGGTGCTGGTGGAGGGCTGCCTTTCAGATTGGAGGCTTGTGACCAGTGATGTGCCACTGCATTTTGTCATTTTTAATGAATGATTTGGATGTGAACTTAGGAGGTATACTTATTAAGTTTGCAGATCTCACCAAAATTGGAGGTGTAGTGGACAGTGGACAGGTTACCACAGAGTACAATGGGATCATGATCAGATGGGCCAATGGGCTGAGGAATAGCAGATGGAGTTTAATTTAGATAAATGTGACGTGCTGCATTTTGGAAAGGCAAATCAAGGCAGGACTTATACATTTAATGGTAAGGTAATCGGGAGTATTGCTGAACAAAGAGACCTTGGAGTGCAGATTCATAGCTCCTTGCAAGTGGAGTTGCAGGTAGATAGGATAGTGAAGAAAGCGTTTGGTGTGCTTTCCTTTATTGGTCAGAGTATCAGGTATAAGAGTTGGGAGGTCAAGTAGCGGCTGTCCAGGACATTGATTAGGCCACTTTTAGAATATTGCGTGCAATTCTGGTCTCCCTCCTATTGGAAGGATGTTGTGAAACTTGAGAGGGTTCAGAAAAGATTTACAAGGATGTTGCCAGGATTGGAGGGTTTGAGCTACAAGAAGAGGCTGAATAGGCTGGGGCTGTTTTCCCTACAGCATTGGAGGCTGAGGGGTGACCTTATACAGGTTTATAAAAGCATGAGGGACATGGATAGGGTGAATAATCAAGGAGTCCAGAACTAGAGAGGAAAATTTTTAGGGTCAGAGGGGAAAATTTTAAAAGAGACCTAAGGGGCAACTTATTTATGCACAGGATGGTGCATCCAGGGGAAATGTGGAGGCTGGTACAATTACAACATTTAAAAGGCATCTTTATGAATATACGAATAAGAAAGGTTTAGAGGGATATGGGCCAAATGCTGGCAAATTGGACTAGATTAGGTTAGGATATCTGGTCGGCATGGATGAGTTGAACCAAAGGATCTGTTTCCATGCAGTACATCTCTATGACTCCAATAGCATCAATAGCAACTATAAAGTTTTAAATCTTGTTCATCCCAACTCTTTGAACAGAACAGAATGGACTATGGACTATCTAGAAAATATATATCGAGAATTGTACATCAGAAATGCAATTTTATCTTTCATTCTGCCTTTGAAAAAAATCTGCTTAATTGAATGGAACTTGCCTTCTACTAAATTGTTCTATAAAATTTTGAAGGCTATCTTAATGGTAATTTTGTATTTAATTTTCAAGAAAAAATTTAAATATAAACTTTCCTTTTTTGTGATTTGCTCACTCCTATTTTAGAAAGCAACTTTAATGTCGTGGAGTAACTTTTATTCAGTTTCGACTTCATGTAAAGGTACATTTTATCATAGCGCATCTGGACAGCATTTTTAATCTTTCTGTCCTTCTACACTAATATTTTTCAAGACATGGTATGGGCTAGAGTACTGGGATACAGTGGTGGAAATAGTGATAAAAAATCAGATGAGAAATCACAACTTGCATTGACAAAGTACCTTTAAAGTATTAAAGACAACACAAAGGTACTTCCTGGGAATGTACTAGACCAATATTGACAAGAGAAAGACGATATTGGGACATGTGACTACAAACTTGGCCAACAAGGTAGGTATGAAGAAGCATTTTTGCAAGTACAGAACAGCAGATAAATCTGGGAAGCAAATTCCAGATCTTAGGTTAGGGCAAAGGCAGCCAGAGGCATGGCAGCCAATGGTGAAGCAAAGGCAGAAAGTGCTGGAGAACCTCAGCAGGTCTGGAAGCTTCAGTAGAGACAGAAACAGAACTGATGTTTCAAGTCCAGTGACCTTTCACTAGAAGCGTAGGTTCTGGGGAATATGGAGGAGCACAAAGCTTAAAGAATGCTAATTTTGCAAGGATTTTAATGCTTGGGAAGGTTGCAGAGGTGGAGCTGAAGGGATGGAGGAATTTGAGTGCAGATTATTTTTGAAAAAGCAGTGTCACTGGACCATGATCCAGCGTATATCAGTGGACACAAAGTGATGGACGAACTCGGCTCATTAGAATATAGGCATCAGATTCTGGATAACTTCATAAATGAAGTCTGGATGATGGATCAGAAGACCATTAGAATATAAAAGGCAACAAAAACTTGGAAGATGGTTTCCACAGCAGATAAGCTGAGACCAGGTTAGCTACAGCTGTTACACAACTGAGGTTGGAGGAAAGCACTGTCTTTCTCTCGTCCCACTATTCCATTGATCTCAACATATATTTAAAACATTTACTCTGTTACTGATATACCTTCTCTACCTTAGCGATATTATCAATCCGGTTTCTTCGATGAACAAAATATGATTAATTTATTATAAAACAAGACTTCTTTAAAGTAGCAAAGTCATTTGGCACATAGATTCAAATATAGAAAGATAAACATTACCCCTCTAAATACCCAAAGCATTCACACACCAGGTAGAGAGAAAAGAAATCTCTGCAGAGATTGAATTTGGAAAAGAAAACACTTTCCCCAATAATTGTTAATTCTTTTTGGAAAAAGGATCAAGTATGTAATGTTGAAGAATGCTTTCAGTTAACATCCTGCAGATATAAACAGGTGTCACCAAATACAGGCACTTGTCTCTGGAACTTTTTCAGGTGCAGTTTGCACAAATATTGCCAAGAATAACTCTTTCAGATGTTTTTCAGGTTTCTAGTAGTCTCACTGAACTCACTAAAAGAATTTCTCAGAAAGCAAAGTCTGAGCTGGGTAGAATATTTCTCAGAAGATGGAGGAGTGGACTAGATTGTCCCAGAGGGAACAATCTCTGAGGAATGCAGGCAGGGGGAGGGAAGGGAAGATGTGTTTAGTGGTGGCATTGTGTTGGAGTTGGCGAAAATGGCGGAGGATTATTCTTTGCATGTGAAGGCTAGTGGGGTGAAAGGTGAGAACAAGAGGGACCCTAACCTTGCTCTGGGAGGGGAGGGAGGGGGTGAGGATCGTGGCGCGGGAGATGTACCGCACGTTGTCGAGAGCCCTGTCAACAACTATAGGTGGGAAGCCATGGTTGGAGAAGAAGGAGCACATATTAAGAGCACCACTTTGGAAATACAGCAGAGGCAAAGGAGCTGAGAGAAAGGGATAGAGTCCTTACAAGACGTAGGGTGAGAAGAGCTGTAGTCCAGCCAGCTGTGGGAGTCAGTGGGCTTGTAATGGATATTAGTGGATAGACTATTGCCGGAAATGGAGACAGAAAGGTCAAGGAAAGTAGCTGGACTATATAATAGGTTGTGTCATGGCAAATTACTTGTCACATGAAAAGAAGAAAACCCTCTTCATTACTTAAATAGAACCAAACAAGCAGTATGGCCATCATCTAGGAGAATGTGCTAGAAAAACTGAAAGGTCTGAAGGTGGGTAAATTACCTGGACCAAATGGACTACACACCAGAGTTCTGAAGGAGATAGCTGAAGAGATAATGGAGATGTTAGTGGTGATTGTTCAGGAATCGTTGGGGTCAGGGAGTGTCCCAGAGGACTGGAAAATTGCTATTGTAACTCCCATGTTTAAGAAGGGAATGAGGCAAAAGACGGGAAAAGAAGATTAGTCTGACCTCGGTTGTTGGTAAGATTTTGGAATCCGTTGTGGAGGACGGGATTTCTGAATACTCGGAAGTGTGTGGTAAAATAAGGCAAAGTCAGCATGGTTTATCATGGGGAGAAAGCAAGGACTGCAAATGCTGGAGATCAGAACTGAAAATGTGTTGCTGAAAAAGCGCAGCAGGTCAGGCAGCATCCAAGGAGCAGGAGAATCGATGGGGAGGTCATGCCTGACAAATCTGTTAGAATTCTTTGAGGAGGTAACAAGCAGGTTAGGGAGAGCCAATGAATGTACTTGGACATCCTTGGACTTCCAGAAGGCCTTTGACAAGATGCTGCACAGGAGTCTGCTGAGTAAGATAAGAGCCTATGGTGCTAGTGGCAAGGTACTAGCATGGATAGAGGATTGGCTGTCTGGCAGAAAGCAGAGAGTGGGGATGAAAGGGTCCTTCTCAGGATGGTACCTGGTGACTAGTGGAGTTCCGCAAGGGTCAGTGTTGATACCGTAACTTTTCACTTTATACTTTAATGATGTAGATGAAGGAACTGAGGGCATTCTGGATAAGTTTGCAGATGATACATGGGTAGGTGGAGGGACAGGTAGTATTGGGGTCTACAGAAGGATTTAGACAGGTTTGGGGGGGGGAGATGAGGCAGATGGAATATAACATGGGAATGTGTGAGGTCATGCACTTTCATAGGAAGAATAGAGGCATAGACTATTTTCTAAATGGGGAGAAAATTCATAAATCCAAAGTGCAAAGGGACTTGGGAGTTCTAGTCCAAGATAAGGTTAACTTGCAGATTGAGTCACTAGTTAGGAAGGCAAATGCAATGTTGGCATTTATTTTCAGAGGACTAGAATATAAAAGCAGGAATATACTTCTGAGACTTTATAAGGCTCTGGTCAAACCACATTTCAAATATTGTGAGCAATTTTAGGCCCCATATCTCAGGAAATATCTACTGACCCTGAGAGGGTCCAGAGGAGGTTCACAAAAATGATTCCAGGAATGTAAAGCTTAACGTATGAGAAAAGTTTGAGGACTCTGGGACTATACTCGATGGAGTTTAGAAGGATGGGGAGGGGGGGTATAATTGAAACTTACAGAATACTGAAAGGCCTTGATAGAGTTGACATTGGGCAGATGTTTCCATTCACAGGAGAGACTAGGACATGAGCATGACATATCAATGAAAGTCTTCCTTTTCTTTTTTAGACTTCTAACTGTTTTGCCTTTTGCCTTCTGTTCCACAAGATATTTTTGCAACTATTCCTCTCTTCAGTCACACACCCCTGAAAGCCATGTCTCCAGTGAAACCCTTACTATTTCTGTTGTGATGTGTCTTAACATATAGTAAACAGTATATCTGAAAGAGTCATGCTGATGATATCATGTCATAACATATGAGCTGAAGGTAGAAAGGTCTTAAACTCCATCTTAACTGGAGTCAACTGAAGCATGACAGGTTGATGAAAATGGCTCTTTGTAATCGAATTGCTTTAATATTATCTCAGACAGCTGAAGTGCTTATGACTATAAAAATCAGGAGCTGTCTTAAATGTCTGTTGGATCTTTCAATATGGTTTTACCCACATCTAGTTCTTATGGGAGCTAAAGTGAGCATTTCCACACCAGGTACAACAGATATCCCACTGGAGGCAAGCCCACACCAGTTCACTTTTTGAATCTGCTACCCTCAGCATGTTCCCCATCTTTGTTTTATGAAGTCAGAGAGGAATTTAAATTTCCATATTGCATGAAAAGGTATACACCACCAGATTGCTGGGTCATATTGAGTACTATTGAATCCTGCTCTCAACAACAACGCTTTTCCCTACTCCAACATCGGCCTTAAACCAAAAGATGACTTCAGTCTTCTTTCACTATGAGTTGTCACCTGAAAGCCCTCTTTTCTGCTTCTTCCACTCTCACCTCCAGCAAATGTGTGAACCTCATAAATATCTTTGCAACAAAGAGTGAGGCCATCTGCAGATCTGTTTTTATGCATCCCTCCAGTCCCTTTGCTCACCCGCACTTCTACCCCACTTCCACCTTGGGCTCTCCCTTTCCCTTACTTGTACCTCTTCCCTTTTAACTGCTGACCAACTTGTCACGCTTCCTCGCATTTTCACCACCCTTTATTTCTTATTCTCTCCACTCCCTCAGTCTTCCATCTTACTCTGCACCCACCTCCTGCCTTTTATCTCCTACCCTTTTTACCAACTAACATCCT
>NW_025201406.1:0-7073 GCF_004010195.1 Chiloscyllium plagiosum
AGGCGAGGCTTTGTCTCCAAAAGGACTGTGTGATAGTTGCTCTTACCGATACTGTCATGGACAGATGCATTTGCAGCTGGTAGATTCGTAATGATAAGGTTTATTTTGTTTTTCCCTCTTGCTGGTTTCCTTACTGCCTGCCTTCTTAATAAACCAGTCATAGGACTGAAAGCAACATGGTGAGAAGACGAAATTAAACTTTGGGATGTAAAGAAGTAGGCATGACACTACTTTGCTAACTGCACAAGGCAAACAAATTCTTTTCTGAATGAACAAATCTAATTTTAGCGATCTGTAAAATCTGTTAATCACAAAATTAAGAAAGATTGACAGGGATAACAAAAAGTGCAGTTGGTTGAATTTCATCAAAAGCAAGTTTATTTATTCCGGATTTTCTTCTCAAACCCTTGCACAGACCATTCAACAGTCCAGCAATCCATATATGCAGCATTTAAAAAGAAAGAGGCCCTTGCTTTATTGAAGAATAGTGAGACATTGGTTAGGAAGAAGGAAGTATTAAGATCAGAATATATAAGACCCCATTGGAAAAAGGAAGCTCTTGAAAATAGGAAGAAAGGAGGCTATGAGGAATTTAAGGAAAAGGGTTTGAATGAACGTTAGCCAGAATATAAACTCTTATTCATGGCGGAGAAAAAAAAAAATCAGAAAAAGGAAACCTGCTAGCTCACTATTCCTTAAGATGTCAAGAACAAAAATTCATAGCCCTCAACAAATTTTAATTTAAAGGAGATGGATGCTGATTCAGTTTTGGGAAGGCAGTATGCAAATGTGTGAAATGTTCTGAACCGCAATCTCTTCAAGGTGGCATGTTCCAAACATCCCCAGCTGAAACCTGCAGCGTAGTGGTGGGTTCAATCTCACCTCTAGTTGTTTGATCAGGCTGGCCTCCTGTGCTTTCAATCGCTCCTTTTGACGTTTCGTCTGCTCATTCTTCAGCTTGTCCACAATGGACTTGCGCTTTTTAAGTTCGTCCTTCAGTGTTCGGATCCTGATCTCAATATCCCTCTGGACTGACATAGCATCTGTAGAAGATCCACCCAATGGATGTTAACAGGTCTCATTACAAACAAACTCAATTTGGACACTAACATTAGAGGATAAGAGATTTATGCAAACCTCCATCACACTTGGTCGCACTTTTCACAACCTGTTCAACAACTTTAATCAAACCTGCCATGCCACTGACAAAGCCCTCGCACAATGGACACGCTGACCACTTTGGGGCCACGGTGTAGACATGTAAATCAACGAATCAGATCTGCAGTATCACTGTACACACAGGCCGATCACAAAGCAGAACTATCTGGGCAGTCAGCATCGGTAAGCACGGTGCAATTCCGGTTTGAACCATATTTAGGAAAAAGCCAAAATGAGAAGCTAGAGACTAAAAGCTTGCAAAAGATGTGCATTTGAAGGACAGGAGAAGAATGGGATTTGGAAAGGAATTCTGCAATTAGGGCATTATACATGGTTATAATTTAGGTTAACTCTGGAAGGGATACAACAGTCAGAGAACTTAAAACCACAAGAGGTTGGAGGACAATGTTCGACTAAAAGTCATAAAGTAAGGCAAGGATTCATTATGTAAACTTTCAAATAATGTGACAATTAGATTGGAGAAGGTAGAAGATTAGGAGGCAAAAGTCATTAAGTACAGGCTGATAGTTTTCACAATAAGCGCTCTTTCCAGAATACAGGCAGCAGACGTTTGGAAGTGCTCACATTAATTGAGTATAAGAAGAAACATCTGACCAGCAGAGGATGGAATTATCAAGTCTGTTGGTGAGAGTTATGGATGATGAGGTAGGATACATGTAACTTTAAAGAGACAGGTTTGTGGTCAGTAAATGCTGGGTTCAGTCGAGGCTGGAATACGCTGCTGAGATATAAAGGGTTTGGACAAGCTGAGGATAGCAAATGGGAGGCTGGAGTGGCAAATGGGTACAGCTGGAGAGTCAGAAGTAGTTTGAGTTGAATTTTCTTTGTTGAATACTTCAGTTGTATGCATTTTCTTCTGAAAAACTGGTCCGATTCTTTCTCCAATTTCGACAGATGCAACATGACCGAAGTTACAGACCAATGAAATCAAACTTGTATCAGTATTCATTTCTTACTGTTTTAACTCAAGAGATTCCAAAGGAAGCTAATATAACTAGATGTTAATAGACAATCTAGCACACCTATGCTCACTTACTCTGGGTTGTCAGAGTCAATGGTGCTGACATTACAGTAATAAGCAAAGCTAGAGGGAAAATCAGTATTCATTTCTTACTGTTTTAACTCAAGAGATTCCAAAGGAAGCTAATATAACTAGATGTTAATAGACAATCTAGCACACCTATGCTCACTTACTCTGGGTTGTCAGAGTCAATGGTGCTGACATTACAGTAATAAGCAAAGCTAGAGGGAAAAAATGTGACAGAACTCATGTCATCATCCCACCAGGCAAGGTGGTCGAAATCGAATTCAATAAAATAGAAAATCTGGAATTAAGAGTCGAATGAAAACCATGAATCCATTGTCGATTTTCAGAAAAAAACATCTGGTTCACTAATGTTTTTCAGTAAAGAAACTGTCATCCTGACCTGGTCTGGTGTCAATGTGACTCCAGACCCACAGCAATGTGGTTGACTGATACTTAACTGCTCTGTGGACAATTATATATGGACAATAAATACTGGCCACCCAGCAATGCCCACAATCCACAAGTAAATTATAACAAAACTCCCTTACTGAATCCTACAGCAAGCCCAAATCAGGTGCTATTCTCACTTTCACACAAAACAAAAAGCTCGAGAATCACCATTCCTCAGTGTTGTGCTATACTCTCAGCCATGCTACGTTTTAAAGAATAAATGCACATTGTGTTTGAATTTCGAAGCACACCAAATGACTTGAGGAAACATCTGTGAATCTTGGTCATGTTTGAAATGTCCTTCCTGACTGTGTCGCAGAAACAGGTTGATCAGACCAGCTGCCAGATGCTTGAACATAGAACATAGAACAGAGAAAAATACAGCGTAGTACAGGCCTTTTGGCCCTCGATGTTGCGCCGATCCAAGCCCACCTATACTAACCCACTATCCTCCATATACCTATCCAATGCCCGCTTAAATGCCCATAAAGAGGGAGAGTCCACCACTGCTACTGGCAGGGCATTCCATGAACTTACGACTCGCTGAGTGAAGAACCTACCCCTAACTTCAGTCCTATATAGTGAGAAGGCTCATCGGGGAATGTGCAGAGTTAATTCAACTTTTCAGAAAACAAGACCCACAAAACCTTTCAAATGCACATCATTTCCATCTGGTTTCCAAGAATTTGCATTGCAAAGTATTGTGGTGTAGAACCCCACATGTACACCCTGCAGTTTTGGAATTATCCACCTTTGTGCATGAAATGGAGTTTTAGAACATAAAACAGAAATACAGCGCAGAACAGGCCCTTCAGCCCTCAATGTTGCGCCGACCTGTGAACTATTCTCAGCTCATCTCCCTACACTATCCCATTATCATCCATGTGCTTATCCAAGGATTGTTTAAATGCCCCTAAAGGCAGGTAAGGCATTCCATGCCCTTACCACTCTCTGAGTAAACAACCTGTCTCTGACATCTGTCTTAAATCTATCACCACTCAATTTGTAGTTTTGCAAATTACAAGCTGACATCATCATTCTAGGAAAAAGACTTCTACTGTCTACCCTACCTAATCCTCTGATCATCTTGTATGTGTCTAGCAAATCCCCTCTTAACCTTCTTCTTTCCAATGAGAACAGACCCAAGTCTTTCAGCCTTTCCTCATAAGACCTTCCCTCCAGACCAGGCAACATCCTGGTAAATCTCCTCTGCACCTTTTCCAATGCTTCTACATCCTTCCTGTAATGGGGTGACCAGAGCTGTACACAATATTCCTAGTGTGGCAGCACTAGTTGCAACATGATATTCCCGGCTCGGGTGGCAACTTACAGGGATCTATGCACATGGACTCCAAGATCCCTTTGCACATCCACACTACCAAGAATCTTTCCATTGACCCAGTATTCTGCCTACCTGCTATTCTTCCCAAAGTGCATCACCTCACATTTAGCTGCATTGAGCTCCATTTGCCACCTCTCAACCCAATTCTGCAGATTATCCAAGTCCTCCTGCAACCAGTAATATTCTTCCAAACTGTCCACTACTCCACTGACTTTAGTGTCATCTGCAAACTTACTAACCCATCCACCTATGCCTGCGTCTAAGTCATTTATAAAAATAATGAACAGCTGTGGTCCCAAAACAGATCCTTGTGGCACACCACTAGTAATCAGACTCCAGACTGAATATTTTCCATCAACACCACTCGCTATTGAAATTCTCAAAAAACTGTAATTAAAGGAATACACATCCTTTGCCTGCAATGTATAATCATGTACATTAACTTAAGTGGTGCAATGATTGGTTCTATCCTTCACAAACCGGATTTCTGGAATTGAACACGTAGTATAATTACAATCGTCAAGTCTAGAAGTAAGAAAGGCATTGACGAGGTTTCTGCAGTGGAAGAACGGAGCTGGGGCAGAACTCGATGATCAGAGAGTCGGGAAAGTGTCAAAGCAGGCCTTTTGGCCTTTTGAGTCCGCAATGTATAATCATGTACATTAACTTAAGTGGTGCAATGATTGGTTCTATCCTTCACAAACCGGATTTCTGGAATTGAACACGTAGTATAATTACAATCGTCAAGTCTAGAAGTAAGAAAGGCATTGACGAGGTTTCTGCAGTGGAAGAACGGAGCTGGGGCAGAACTCGATGATCAGAGAGTCGGGAAAGTGTCAAAGCAGGCCTTTTGGCCTTTTGAGTCCACATCAACCCTTCGAAGACCAGCCAACGCAGACCCCCCTCCCCCAGCTCGACACCTGCATTTCCCATTGCTCATCCACCCAGCCCACACATATTTCCCATGCCTTCACAAAATTCCTATACTTCCCCACATTTTATTTCCAATTCCCCTTCAGAATTCCAATTCTCTGCCACAGACATTTCCAATTATCTCTCAGAATTTCTATTTCATCCCACTCCCCAGTATACCAATCCCACTCAGAATTCCCATTAACCCTCACACCTATATTTTCCATTCAGCCTCAGATCTCCCATGCTGCCAACAGTATTTCCCATTCTCCCCGCCTCCTGTTTCCCATTTTCTCTCAGAACATCCATTCTCGGCCACTCCTATTTCAATTTCTCTCTCAGAAATCTTATTCTTCCTCACTCCCATGTTTCGTATTCCCTCTAAAGAATTCTTGTTCCAAAACAATGCCAAATTTTCCTTGCATGCCATCGCTCGCTGTGGCGCAATAGTTTAGTCTGTTCGACTGCTCACGGGAAAGATAGTATTGTGAAACACTGCAAAAACGAAAAACTTCTTTACTTTTCCCCCAACTGACCATACTCAGTGAAATATTCCCAGATCCTCAGTTGAGGATGATTGCTGCAAGAGGTTACCTCAGAAATCCTGGTAACTCGTAATATATTGAGCGAATCGTGAAACAGAAAACATTTAACACGAACACAAACAAAACTGGCAAACCAAATGCATTTTCAGACACAGCGAAGCATGAATGCTAAATGGGAGACAGTCCGAGGGCATGAGCCATAAACTAATCTCACAGCTAACAACAGGGCAATCCCAAACTACTCTTTCAAACATATTGGAGCCTTAGTGCACCACCACTTCCCAGTCAGTGCTGAAAGGAGAGCAAGAAAGAATATAATAAGAATGGTGCATAAAAAGTGAATTTCACCAATCACAGTCTCGATTAGATTACCTTTCCCTTCTGATGTCTCCAGGACAGAAATTAAGGAAATGAGAGAAAGTTAAGAATATATGACATTGCAATTATTTTCCCATTCGCCAGAACATCAAATAACGACGAGTCGAGTCACTGCAGGACTTTGTTTCACAACAGCAATGAAGTAACAGTCTACATTCGGTTCCATTTAAAACTCAACTTGCCTGAAACATAAAGCAGCAGTAGAGCTGCTTGAGCCTATGATTTATCGTGTGGGAGGCGAACACGTCATGACAGCACGGACACTTACCCCTTTGAGAGAGTCTTCACTCTCCCACGCTGCAGTTAACTCTACAAGAAGCAGACCTGTTTTTGTTTGGCTTTGACCACGGCACTTTAACACTCTGCAGCTGTTGCAGAAATTGCAACGGTGGGATTCGAACCTGCCAAACCGGAACCTGAATCTTAGACTGCGTGGCGACCCTACAATAGTGAAGTGTGCTGAGTTTGATCCGCAGGACACTCTGCAGGATTTTCAGACAGCGCCATCCTCCCTGTGACATGTACGTGCTGGCTCAGATTCTGTTGTGTAGATGTGTCCCGGCTTTGCCAATATCACCGTGGTCTAACTCCCTACATTCTGTTGGTCGAACTGTGATTCCACTCAGAATCACAAATGTGTCACAAACCACCTTAGGTGTGCTGACTCTCCACAGAGGTAAATGTGCTTTTCTTTTGGTATCATTCTCTTGCCTTCTCCCTGTAACTCTGCACACTTTTACGTTCAACATAAACATTGAAATAGTTTTTAAATAACTCGATTGAAACTGCGTCTTTGTCAATATCAGGCAATGGTTTACAGACCCTAACCACTCCCTATGTGAAAACGTTTCTCCTCATATACATTTTTCTTCTTTTACTAATGACTTTAAATATCTGCCGAATCGTTCTTGATCCTTTCAGGCGTAGGGAGCACTCCTCCTTCCTAATTTCCTCTGTCTAACCCACTCATGTCTTGGAAAGGTTTAACAAGGCCAGCCTTCGGCCTTTTGCTCTCCAAGGAGACCTGTCCCAACTTTCCAAATGACCTTTATTGTTGACATTCCTCATATCCCACACCATTCCCATCCACCTGTTCAGCGCTGTTTCCAATCATTTCACGTCTCCACTTCCGAGCGTTTCACACCCAGAACTGTGCGAATATCCAGATGGTGGATTTATTCAGAGTGGGATTGTGTGGGTGAGAATGCTGAAACACTTATTTCACTTTCACCACATGTGG
>NW_025201407.1:0-902 GCF_004010195.1 Chiloscyllium plagiosum
TCGATCTGACACTCTCTGAAACACACTGTGGCATTCTCCGACTCTCTCTGACATTCTGTGAAACACTCTGCGACAGTCTCTGTCTCTCGCTGAGTCACTGTGACACTCTCTGAGACAAAGGGTGATACTTTCTGACTATCGCAGAGACACACAGTGTCACTCTCTGATACTTTTTGACAGACTGTGACAATCTGTGACAATCTCTGACTCTCACTGACACTCTCAGAGAGACACTGTGACACATTCTGACATTCTCTGCAGTCTCTGAAACAGACTGTGATAGACTCTGACTCTCTCTGTCAATCTCTGAAACACACTGTGACACTCTCTGACAGGCTGTGAAACATAGTGCCACTCTCTTACACATTGTGACAATCTCTGACAGAATATGACATTCAGTGTCACTATTTGTCTCTCTCTGTAACACTCTGTGACACTCTCTCTGAGACGCAGTGTGACACACTCTGACACACTGTAACACTCTCTGACTCTCTCTCTGTCACACAGTGACACTCTATGACTCTCTCTGACGCCGTGACACAGTCTGACTGTCTCTGACACACTGTCACAATCTCTGACACACTGTCACAATCTCTAAGACACTGTGACACTTTTTGACACTCTCTGAATCTACTGTGTCCCTCTCTAAAACATATGATAATCTCAGACACTCTCTGAGACACACTGTGACATTCTCTGACAGACTGTGACACACAGTGACACTCTCTGACTCTCTCTGACACTCTCTGAAACACACTGTGATACTCCCTGAAACTCCCTGAGACACACTGTGACACACTCTAACACACTGTAACACTCTCTGACTCTCTCTCTGTCACACAGTGACACTCTATGACTCTCTCTGACGCCGTGACACAGTCTGACTGTCTCTGACACACTGT
>NW_025201407.1:1291-4273 GCF_004010195.1 Chiloscyllium plagiosum
CTCTCTGAGACACACTGTGACTCTATTTGACACACTGTAACACTCTCTGACTCTCTCTCTGACACACTGTGACACTCTCTGACTCTCTCTGACACACTGAGACAATCTCTGACACACTGTCACACTCTCTAAGACACTGTGACACTCTCTGACACTCTATGAGACATGCTGTGTCCCTCTCTAAGACACTATCATAACCTCTGACTCTCTCTGAGACACACTGTGACTCTATTTGACACACTGTAACACTCTCTGACTCTCTCTCTGACACACTGTGACACTCTCTGACTCTCTCTGACACACTGAGACAATCTCTGACACACTGTCACACTCTCTAAGACACTGTGACACTCTCTGACACTCTATGAGACATGCTGTGTCCCTCTCTAAGACACTATCATAACCTCTGACACTCTCTGAGACACATTGTGACACTCTCTGACTGACTGTGTCACACAGTGACACTCTCTGACTGTCTTTGGCACACTCGGCGACACACTTTGACATTCCCTGATTTTCTCTGACACTCCCTGAGACACACTGTGACACTCTCTGAGACATACTGTGACACACTCTGAAGCTCTTTGACACTCTCTGAGACAAACTGTGACTCGCTCTGACACTCTCTGAAACACACTGTGGCACTCTCCGACTCTCTCTGACACTCTCTGAGACACTCTCTGAAGTATATTGTGCCACTCTCTAACACACTTTGACCCTCTCTATCATTCTCTGAGACACACTGTGACACACTCTGACACACGTCGACATGCGCTGACTGGCGCTGAGACACACTGTGACATTCTCTGACACACTGTGACACTCCCTGCCTCTCGCTGAGACATACTGTGTCACTCTATAACACAATATAACACTCTATGTCCTCCCTGAGACACACTGTGTCACACTCTGACATTCTTTGACACTCTCTGAGACAGACAGTGACTCTATGAAACAAACTGTGACACTCTGTGCGGCACGGTGGCACAGTGGTTAGCACTGCTGCCTCACAGCGCCAGAGACCCGCGTTCAGTTCCCGCCTCAGGTGACTGACTGTGTGGAGTTTGCACGTTCTCCTCGTGTCTGTATGGGTTTCCTCCGGGTTCTCCGGTTTCCTCCCACAGTCCAAAGATGTGCAGGTAAGGTGAATTGGCCATGTTAGGTAGTGTTAGGTAAGGGGTAAATGTAGGGGTATGGGTGGGTGGCGGTTCGGTGTGGACTTGTTGGGCTGAAGTGCCTGTTTCCACAATATAATATAATCTAATCTAAACTATGACTCTCTCTGAGGCACTCTGACACAATGTGACCCTCTCGGAGACACACTGTGACACTCACTGAGACACACTGATTCTCTCTACTCTCCATTCTCTGCCACTCTCTGAGCCAGACTGTGACTCTCTGTGACTCTCTGACACTCTCCGAGACATTCAGTGATACTCTCTGACTCTCTGGGGCAAACTGCGATGCTCTCTGAGTCTCTGACACTCTCTGAGACATTCAGTGATACTCTCTGACTCTCTGGGACACATTGTGATGCTCTCTGACTCTCTAACACTCTTTGAGACATTTAGTGACACTCTCTGACTAAGTCTCTGACTGAGACACTTTTGACACTCTCTAACACCCTCTGCGACATACTGTGTCACTCTCTAGTCTCTGACTGAGACACTTTTGACTCTCTCTGACACTCTCTGAGACCCACGTGACACTCTCTAACACCCTCTGCGACATACTGTGTCACTCTCTAAAACACTATGACACTCTATGACTCTCTCTGAGACACATTGCGGCACTCTGATGCACTGTGACCCTCTCGGAGACACGCTGTGACACTCTCTGACTGTCTCGGAGACACACTTTGATACTCTCTGACACTTTCGTAGACACACTGTGACCCTCTCTGAACACACTGTGACACTCTCCGACTTTCTCAGAAACACATGTGATATTCTCTGACTCTCTCTCTGACACTCTCTTATACACACTGTGACACTCTGACAGGCTATGACACTCTCTGACACTCTCTGAGACACACTGACTCTCTCTGACTCTCTCTGCCATTCTCTGCCACTCTGACATTATCTAAGCCAGACTGTGACACTCTCTGACTCTCTGACATTCTCTGAAACATTCAGTGACACTCTCTGGCTCTATCTGAGACACACTATGACACTCTATCGCTGTCTCTGAGACTCTCTGACACTCCCTTACACTCTCTAAGACACACTATGAATCTCTCTGACTGTCACTTACACTCTCTGAGACATACTGTGACTCTCTCTAACTCACTCTGAGACACACTGTGACAATATCTGACTCTCTCTGACACTCTCTGACACTATCTGAAACAGACTGTGACACTCTCTGACACATTGTGAGACCCACTAAGACACTGTGACACTGTCCGACACTCTCTGAGGCACGCTGAGTCACTCTCTGACAGACTGTGACACACTGTGACACTCCCTGACTCTCTCTGAACACACTTTGATACTCTCTGGCAATCTCTGAGACATACAATGTCAATCTGACTCTGTCTGAGACACCCTGTGACACTCTCAGGCTCTCTCTGACACTCTTTTGCACTCTGTGAGACGCACTTTGGCTCTCTCTGACCGACACTGACAAACTGTGACTCTCTCTGACATTCTCTGTGACACTGTGACACTCTCTGACACACTGTGAGACTCACTAAGACACTGTGACACTCTCTGAGGCACGCTGACTCACTCTCTTACAGACTGTGACACACTGTGACACTCTCTGACTCTCTCTGAACACACTGTCATATCCTCTGACACTCTCTGAGACATACACTGCTAATCTGACTCTCTCTGAGACACACTGTGACACTTTCTGACTCTCTCTGACACTCTCTGAGAAATACTGTTACATTCACAGACTGTCACACACTGCGACACTCTCTGACATTCTCTCAAACACACTGTGGCACAGTCTGACTCTCTCTGACACTCTCTGAGA
>NW_025201407.1:5870-7073 GCF_004010195.1 Chiloscyllium plagiosum
GTCTGTGACACACTGTGACACTCTCTGACAGACTGTGGCACACTGTGATATCCTCGGACACTCTCTGAGACATACATTGACAATCTGACTCTCTCTGAGACACCCTCTGAGAAACACTGTTGCATTCACAGACTATAACACACTGCGACACCCTCTGACAATCTTTGAAACACACTGTGACACTTTCTGACTCTCTGTTACTCTGACACATTCAGTGATACTCTTATACTCTCTGAGACATGCTGCGACACTTTCTGACTCTCTCTGAGACACAGTGTGACACTCTCCGCCACACTCTGACACTCTATGACTCACTCTCTGGGATAGTGATGGGTGAGGGCGACTCACAAAGACACTGTGACACTTTCCGACAGTCTCTGAGACACTCAGTGACATTCTCCGTCTCTTGCTGAGTCACTGTGACACTCTCTGAGACACACTGCGACACTCTCTGACACACTGTAACACTCTCTGACTCTCTCTGACACACAGTGGCACTCTCTGACTCTCTCTGACACACAGTGGCACTCTCTGACTCTCTCTGACACACAGTGGCACTCTCTGACTCTCTCTGACACACAGTGGCACTCTCTGACTCTCTCTGACACACAGTGGCACTCTCTGACTCTCTCTGACACACAGTGGCACTCTCTGACTCTCTCTGACACACAGTGGCACTCTCTGACTCTCTCTGACACACAGTGGCACTCTCTGACTCTCTCTGACACACAGTGGCACTCTCTGACTCTCTCTGACACACAGTGGCACTCTCTGACTCTCTCTGACACACAGTGGCACTCTCTGACTCTCTCTGACACACAGTGGCACTCTCTGACTCTCTCTGACACACAGTGGCACTCTCTGACTCTCTCTGACACACAGTGGCACTCTCTGGCTCTCCCTGACACACTGTGACAATCTCTGACACACTGTCACACTCTCTAAGACACTGTGACACTTTCTGACACTCTCTGAGACATACTGTGTCCCTCTCTAAGAGACCGTGATAATCTCTGACACTCTCTGACAGACTGTGACACACAGTGACACACTCTGACTCTCTCTGACACTTTCTGAGACACACTTTGACACTCCCTGACTCTCTCTGACACTCCCTGAGACTCTATCTGAGATATACTGTGACACACTCTAACCCTCTTTGACAGTCTTTGAGACAAACTGTGACTCGCTCTGACATTCTCT
>NW_025201408.1:0-3234 GCF_004010195.1 Chiloscyllium plagiosum
TCCTTTCCTGGGATCGGCCCAGTGAACGATCTCCACACTGCCTCCAATGTTTAGGATGTCATTCCCTAGATACGGGTGGCTCAGTGGTTAGCACTGTTACCTCACAGGGCCCAGGACCCGGGTTCAATTCCCATCGTGGGTGACGATCTGTGTGGAGTTTGCACATTCTCCCCATCAGTTCCCTCTGGGTGCTCTAGTTTCCTCCCACAGTCCAAAGATTTTTTTTTAAGATTACTTACAGTGTGGAAACAGGCCCTTCGGCCCAACAAGTCCACACCGACCCTCTGAAGAGCAACCCACCCAGACCCATACCCCTACATTTACCCCTTCACCTAACACTATGGGCAATTTAGCTTGGCCAATTCACCTAACCTGCACATTTTTGGACTGTGGGAGGAAACCAGAGCACCCGGAGGAAACCCACGCAGACACAGGGAGAATGTGCATACTCCACACAGACATTTGCCTGAGGTGGGAATTGAACCCGGGTCTCTGGCACTGTGAGGCAGCAGTGCTAACCACTGTGCCGACCACAGATGTGCAGGTTACAGTGAAGCGGCTGTGCTAAATTACCTGTAATGTTCTGGGATGTGTAGATTAGATGCATTTGTCTGGAGTAAATGTAGGGGAATGGGTCTGGGTGGGTTACTGTCTGGAGGGTCGGTGTGGACTTGTTGGGCCGAAGGGCCTGTTTCCACACGGTAGGGAATCTATTCTATATCTTCGATAAAGGGATCAAAACTGCTCACAGTATTCCAGC
Source organism: Chiloscyllium plagiosum (assembly GCF_004010195.1). Classification (NCBI taxonomy): domain Eukaryota; kingdom Metazoa; phylum Chordata; class Chondrichthyes; order Orectolobiformes; family Hemiscylliidae; genus Chiloscyllium; species Chiloscyllium plagiosum. The sequence continues at coordinate 761 of NW_025201408.1, forward strand.
CGTGGTCAGACGAGTGCCTTGTACAGTTTTAGCGAAACCTCCCACCTTTACAGGAGAAAGTGAGGATGTTCAGTTCTCCACCCCCTCCCCTCCAACCCCAACCTCACCACCAAACCCGCAGACCAGACCAGTGGAGGGGGGGGGAGGTGCAGTGGTAGTCTGGCGCACTCACCTCTACACCGCTGAAGCTAGACGCCAACTCAAAGACACCTCCTCCAACCGCCTCCTCGACCACGACCCCACCCCCCATCACCAAACCATCATCTCCCAGACCATACAGAACCTCATCACCTCAGGAGATCTCCCACCCACAGCTTCCCACCTCATAGTCCGGGAACCCCGCACTGCCCGGTTCTACCCCCTTCCCAAGATCCACAAGCCTGACCACACCGGCCGACCCATTGTCTCAGCATGCTCCTGCCCCACTGAACTCATCTCTACCTACCTCGACACTGTCCTATCCCCCCTAGTCCAAGAACTCCCCACATACGTTCGAGACACCACCCATGCACTTCACCTCCTCCAAGACTTTTGTTTCCTTGGCTATCTACACCGCATCTTCACCATGGATATCCAATCCCTCTACACCTCATCTGCCATGACCAGGGTCTCCAAGCCCTCTGTTTCTTTATCTGGATGGATAATGAATAGGAAGGGTTTGAAGGGATATGGGCCGGCAGGTGGGATTAGATTGGGTTGGGATATCTGGTCAGCATGGACGGGTTGGACTGAAGGGTCTGTTTCCATGCTGTACATCTCTATGACTCTATGACTCCCACTTCCTCTAAACCAAAGGAGTAGCCATGGGCACCCACATGGGCTCCAGTTATGCCTGTCTCCTTGTTAGGTATCTGGAACAGTCCATCTTCCGCAGCTACACCAGCACCATTCCTGACATTTGTCTCCGCTACATCGATGACTGTATCAGCCCCAAATCGTGCTCCCATGAGAAGGTTGAACAGTTCATCAAATTCACAAACACCTTCCACCCCAACCTCAAATTCACCTGGACCATCTCGGACACCTCCCTCCCCTTCCTGGACATCTCCATCTCCATCTCCAGCGATCGACCAACCACAGGCATCTATTAGAAACCCAGCAACTCCCACAGCTACCTAGACTACACTTCCTCCCACCCTCCTTCCTGTAAAAACACCATCCCATATTCCCAAATCATCCGGCTCCATCGCATCTGCTCCCAGGATGACCAATTCCACCACAGAACATCCCAGATGGCCTCCTTCTTCAAAGACCCCAATTTCCCCTCCCACCTGGTTGATGATGATCTCCAGTGCATCTCCTCCACTTCCAGCACCACCTCCCTTGAACCCCCCCACCCCTCCCAATGCAACAGGGACAGACCTCCCCTAGTCCCCACCATCCACCCCACCAACATCCATATACATTGCATCATCCTCCAGCACTTCTGCCACCTACAAAAGGACCCCACCACCAGAGACCCTCCCCACCCCTATCAGCATTCCGGAGAGACCATTCCAGGGTCCCAAGGCAGAAGATGAAGTGTTCCTCCTCTGGGTGTTCTCTAGGACACTTGCACCAACCAACCCCACCACCTGGTGGCTGAACACTTCAACTTCCACTCCCACTCCGCCAAGGACATGCAAGTCCTGGCCCTCTTCCATCATCGAATCCTTAGCACCTGACGCCTGGAGGAAGAATGGCTCATAGTCCGCCTTGAGACCCTGCAACCATACAGGATCAATGTGGATTTCACCAGTTCCCTCATTTCCTCTTCCCCCACATTAACCCAGTTGCAAGCCTCCAATTCAGCACCACCCTCTTGACCTGTCCATCACCTTTCCCACCTACCCGCTCCACCCTCCTCTCCGATCTATTACTTTCTCTTCCACCTTCATCTACCTATTGCCATCTCAGCTACCTTCCCCCCAACCACAACCCCTCCCATTTATCTCTTAGCCCCCTGGCCCACAAGCCTCATTCCTGATAAAGGGCTTATGCCCGAAACATCAATTTTCCTGCTTCTCGGATGCTGCCTGGCCTGCTGTGCTTTTCCAGCAACACACTCTCGACTCCCTGCTTTCCACTTCATTCCCTTTGCAGTAAAGGCCAACATACCATTTGTCTCCCTATGACCTGCTGAACTTGCATTATGGATGAAGATTCCCAAATCCCTCTGCGTTGTAACCTTCTACAATCTTAAGCCAAATTAAATAATATTCAGCTCCTCTATTCTTCCTACCAAAGTGCATAACCTCAACCATCCCGACATCGTACACCATCCGCCAAGGTGTTAACCAACTCACACAACTGGCCTATATCCCTTGTTCGACTTTTTATGTAATCCTCAGTACTAAGGGAGTTGGGAACTGCCAGAGGGTCAGTACTGAGGGAGTGCTGCACTGTCAGAAGTTCAGTGCTGAGGGAGTGCCGCACAGTCAGAGGGTCAGTGCTGAGGGAGTGCCGCACTGTCGGAGGGTCAGTGCTGAGGGAGT
>NW_025201408.1:4642-7074 GCF_004010195.1 Chiloscyllium plagiosum
ATTAAGGACATTACACTGGGTTCGAGGCACTGGCGAATGGATCCCTTTATCCTCAAGGATAATAAGTTTGTGGAGTACTTCTCTAGGGAATTTCGGGTGTTCCTAGACATAAACTCAGGCTCGGGTAGTAGCCCATCCATCCTTTGGGAAACTGCTAAAGCCTATGCCAGGGGGTTAGTTATTTCTTACACTGTCAGTAGGAAGCAGCAGAAGGGTGAGCAGCAATGTCTCCTCGAAACATGGTTGAAGGCAGCTGAGAAGGCTTACTTTGACAGGCCTTCGTTGGTCAAGCTATAGAGGATTACGGCGCTGCAGTCTGCATTGAATTCCGTGCTCACACAGACAGTAAATAAGGAGATTACTTTTGCAAAGCAAAGATTATTTGAGCATGGTGACAGGCCAGACAAATACTTAGCATATCTCACCAGGAAAAGGAGTGCCCCTCAAGCCATTACGGCGATTAGGGAAGGGTCTGGGAACCTAACATGTAACTCCATAAAAAAACATGGCATTCCAGAGATTTTACTCCAACTTATACCAATCTGAGGGTTGTGAGCAGGGGTGGGCCAAAATGTAGTCTTTTTTAAGGATCTGGCACTCCCGGACATGACCCCCCGAACAACAGTCTTTTCTCAATGCTCCCTTATCAGAGCAAGAGGTGCAGGAGGCTGTGAAGCAGCTTCAGAGTGTAAAGGCACCCGGTCCTGACAGACTTCCCAGTGAATTCTATAAAGAATTTATAAACATACTGTCAGGCTTGATGTTCAACATGTTTAATGACTCACACAGCCATGATTGTCTCCCGCCATCTCTGAGAGAAGCAAATATTTTGTTTATTCTTTAAAAAGGGAAGATCCTGGAGGACTGTGCTTTGTACAAGCCCATTTCACTCTTAGATGGGGACTTTAACATCCTCCCTAAGACTCTTGTGTAAAGGCTGGAGACTGTGTTACCTTCCATTGTTAAAAAGGACCAGAGGGCTTCATAAAGGGTCGCAGATCCTCAATAATGTTAGGAGGCTGCTTAATGTAATTCAAGCAGGTCAACAACAGTCAATACAGGGACTGGTGATTTCTCTAGGAACAGAGAAGACATTTGACCAAGTTGCGTGACCTACCTTTTCTATACTCTGGAGAGGTTCAGCCTGGACAAAGTCTTTATAAGATGGGTAAAGTTTCTCCACAGTGACCCTCTCGCTGCGGTCATCACCAATGGGGTAGGATCCAGCAATTTTAACATTTTTAGTGGCAGCCAGCAGGGCTGTCCCCTTTCGCCACTGCTTTTTACATTGGAGATTGAACAACTGGTGGAGGCCATTCGTCAGGACCCCAATATATCAACTCCAGAAGTGGAGTCAAAATTACATAAGGTTTCATTTTACACAGATGATATCCTGATTTTTTTGTCAAATCCAACAATTTCAGTGCTTCGTCTGATACAATGCGTTTGGCAATACAGTGCGTTTGGCACCTTTTCAGAGTACAAGATTAATCTTGCAAAATCAGAGGCTGTGCCTATGGGTGGTCTTACAAAGGGTCTAAGCCTTGAGGGCAAATATCGATTCCCATTAAAGGGGGGGGGGGGGGGGAAGAGTTGTGTGTATTTGAGCATATTCATTACTCCAGTTCTGGATCGACTGTTCAAAGCTAATTTTGTTCAATTATTTAGAGTCATAGAGATGTACAGCATGGAAACAGACCCTTCGGTCCAACCAGTCCATGCCGACCAGATATCCCAAACCAATCTAGTCCCATCTGCCAGCACTCGGCCCATATACCTCCAAACCCTTCCTATTCATATACCCATCTAAATGCCTCTTAAATGCTGCAATTGTACCAGCCTCCACCACATCCCTCTGGCAGCTCATTCCATACACGGACCACCCTCTGTGTGAAAAAGTTGCCCCTCTCACCCTAAACTTATACCCTCTACTTCTGGACCACCCCAGGGAAAAGACTTTGCCTATTTATCCTATTCATGCTCATGATTTTGTAAACTTCTATAAGATCACCCCTCAACCTCTGAAGATCCAGGGAAAACAGCCACAGCCTGTTCAGCCTCTCCCTATAGCTCAAATCCTCCAACCCTGGCAACATCCTTGTAAATCTTTTCTGAACCTTTTCAAGTTTCACAACATCTTTCCGATAGGAAGGAGACCAGAATTGCACGCAATATTCCAGCAGTGGCTGAACCAATGTCCTGTACAGCCGCAACATGACCTCCCAACTCCTGTATTCAATACTCTGACCAATAAAAGAAAGCATACCAAATGCCTTCTTCACTATCTTCTTATCTACCTGCAACTCCACTTTCAAGGAGCTATGAACCTGCATTCTAAGGTGTTTTTGTTCAGCAACACTCCCTAGGACCTTACCATTAAGTGTATATGTCCTGCTAAGATTTGCTTTCCCAAAATGCAGCAGCTCGCATTT
>NW_025201409.1:0-4273 GCF_004010195.1 Chiloscyllium plagiosum
CCAGCTTGAATGATAGCAGCTGGATCATTTTTTATTGATGGTTGAAGGATAAATATTGAGTGAGGACGCTGTTCCTCACAATTGGCACCACATGATGGTCTAACCAGTATCGACACATGAGGCAACACATCACTTTGTCATCTGATCTGAAAAAAGGCCAGAAAAGCTCTGTTTTGTATCAGTAAACCATAAAGCATGTTGACCTTTATTAGTCCCTCCAGGACAGCAGTTTAGTACTTTGTGTCTTTGTAATGGTATTGGAATGTATCTGTTGGGTAATTAACAGAAAGTGGGTATTTACTTTAGAGCTGCTTGGGTAAAGTTGTGAAATTGTAATTGAGAATCATCTCAAGTCCGTTTCAATTGATATGGAAGACCTGAGCTAAGGGAAGGTGGGAGGGAATTTGCTGTGGGAGGTGGATTCTGTGTTTACAATTTTAAAAAAGGATTCACCATTATGAGAAAATCTACCGAGAACAATGAAATTTCAGCCCAAAATCCTTGGACAATTTGGAGAAAGTTAGGGAAGTTCAGCTTTACTTGAAAAGCTGTAAAATGCAGGCAGACAAGCAGGAGACTAATGAGCCACAGTTAAAATAAGTGGCATACCACACCTTGCAGTGTATAACCTTATCTGCATGGTCTTTCATAAATTCAATTCAATTCTTTAAACGAGCTTGGAAAGTGCTGTTTAATTGGAAGTACTCTGTGTGGTTTTGCTCCAGGACTGATTAGATTGAGGTTGGCTTTAACACATCCCAGCTGCAACAGGAACAGGTGAAGGAAACCTCGTGTTCCCGCACTGCTAATTGCTTGCTGTCTGCTTAATTGGTGTTTTTCTACATGTACCCAGAATATTTCAGGCAAGGGACCTGGTGTGTGCTGCAGACTTTCCAGATTCAAACCGCCCACCTCAAACAAATCTACCTTTTCTCTCAGTCATAAATATGCATATTACTCTTTTCATCCTGTTGTGCGTATCCAGGCTAATGTAGTTGTAAAAACCTGTGCGCTTTTCTGGATCCTTCCTTTGGCTTAAGTCATCAAACTGTGTGCAATTTGTGAGCCAGGAGAGACATTTCCTGTGTCCTCTGAGAGACCAGTTTAATTCCACTTGCCCCCTAGCATTGAAAATGTATTAATTGCAAGTATTTATGCAGTTCACCAGAAATAAGAGCAGGATTATAGACTACTTTGTCCATCGAGCCTGCTGCTCTGATCAAGATGATCACGGCTGATCTGTTGGCTTCAATTCCACTTCCTTCCCCGCGCCTCCCTGTATCCCTTGATTCTCAAGGGCCAAAAATCTGTCAGTCCCAGCCTTAAACATATTCAATGACAGAGCAATGTGGCTGATTAGGGGTGAGCAATTTCGTCTTGCCAGCGACACCCTCATCCCGTGAATGAATAAAGAGGGAAAAAAAAATCCGCAACTCTCGCATTTAAGCATCACCTTTTCCCATTCAATGGTATTCTCATTACTGAATCCCCTATCAATTCCTGAGGATACTACTGACCAGAAACTCAACTAGACCAGCCATATAAATGCAATGACTACAGAAACAGGTCAGAGGCCAGAAATCCTGACTTCCTAAAACCTGTCTACTGTCCACAAGACACAAGTCAGGAGTGTGATGAAATACTTCCCACTTGTCTGAATGACTGCAGCTTCAATAACACTCGAAACTTGACGCCATCTAGGTTAAAACATCTACTGATCGATTATCAGATTCACCAATTTCAACATTCACCCACCTTTACTCTACGGTGCCAACAGCGTGCACCATCTACAAGATGAACTGAAGCACTGCACTACGGCTTCTTAACAGTACTTTCCATCCCAATGTTGGTAGCCATCCAGAAAGACAGACACAGCAGCAAATGATGGGAGTATCATCACCTCAGAATTCCCTCCAATTCGCTTGCCATCTTGGTGAAATGGAAATAACTTGCCAATACTTAACTGGCACAGGGTCAAATTCCTGGAATTCTTTCCCTATTAACATGGGTATAGCCAGATGTAGTGTGGCTCAGTTAGCACAGTTTGCTGGATAGCTGGTTTGCAATGTTGAGCAATGTTCAATTCCCAATGCCCTTTGAGGTTAGCATGAAGGGCTGTCCTTCGCAATATCTCCGCTTGGTTGAGGTGTGGTAATCCTCAGGATGAACTATCACCAGTCATCTCTATCAAGTGAGAGAGCTGCCCTGTGGTCTGGTGCCATGTGCCAACTACAGGTGCTGTACAATTTCCTTGCACTAAGCAAGATCATGCACTCACATAGGATGCTGCATACAGTTGTTTTGTCAGTGTTGAGTGCCAGTGTTTTCTCATCCCTTTGTCTAGTGCTGAGTGAAAAGATCCTCTTATTCCATGAGTCAGACAATATGGTGGCTCGAAGAGACGTGCACCCCTGAAATGGTACCAGAAGAGAACACAAAGCTATTCAGTGAGACAACAACTCAGAGCATGCACTGCCGATACCTGATCGTGTTTTAATCAATTCCACTTTGATACAGCAATTAATTATAGAAGAATAAATAGATACAAGTGATTATACCCTAATGGTTTGCCCAGCTATGATAAGGAGTAAGGAGTCAAGAGTATGGTGCTGGAAAAGCACTGCAGGTCAGGCAGCATCTGAGGAGCAGAAAAAACGATGTTTCGGGCAAGAGCCCTTCATTAGGAATGAGGCTTGTGGGCTGGGGGCGGGGGGTGGGGAGGGGGGAGGTAGAGAGATAAATGGGAGAGGGGTGGGTCTGGGAGAAGGTAGGTGAGAAGGTAGATGGAGGTGGGGGTAAAGGTGATAGGTCGGAGGGGAGGGTGGAGCGGTTAGATAGAAAGGAAGATGGACAGGTAGGGCAGGTCATGAGGGCAGTGCCGGAATGTTGGAACTGGGATAAGGTGGGGAGAGGGCAAGTGAGGATGGTGGTAAAGTCCACAATTGCAGCCATAATAAGGAGTAACCCGAGCCCTACACAGTTAGTGACGCTTACCCTGCTGGATAAACACTGACTCTGTACGGTTACACAGCGAGTGACCCTTACCCTGCTGAATAAACACTGACTCTGTACGGTTACACAGTGAGTGACCCTTACCCTGCTGAATAAACACTGACTCTGTACAGTTACACAGTGAGTGACCCTTACCCTGCAGAATAATTACTGTCTCTGTATGGTGACACAGTGAGTGACCCTTACCCTGCTGAATAATTACTGTCTCTGTACGGTTACACAGTGAGTGACCCTTACCCTGCTGAATAAACACTGACTCTATACAGTTACACAGTGAGTGACCCTTACACTGCTGAATAATTACTGTCTCTGTATGGTTACACAGTGAGTGACCCTTACCCTGCTGAATAAACACTGACTCTGTACGGTTACACCGTGAGTGACTCTTACCCTGCTGAATAAACACTGACTCTGTACGGTTACACAGTGAGTGACTCTTACCCTGCTGAATAAACACTGACTCTGTACAGTTACACAGTGACTTTTACCCTGCTGAATAAACCCTGACTCTGTACAGTTACACAGTGAGTGACCCTTTCCCTGCTGAATAAATATTGACTCAGTACAGTTACACAGTGAGTGACCCTTACCCTGCTGAATAATTACTGTCTCTGTACGGTTACACAGTGAGTGACCCTTACCCTGCTGAATAAACACTGACTCTGTACGGTTACACAGTGAGTGACCCTTACCCTGCTGAATAAATACTGACTCAGTACAGTTACACAGTGAGTGACCCTTATCCTGCTGAATAAATACTGACTCAGTACAATTACACAGTGAGTGACCCTTACCCTGCTGAATAATTACTGTCTCTGTACGGTTACACAGTGAGTGACCCTTACCCTGCTGAATAAACACTGACTCTGTACGGTTACACAGTGAGTGACCCTTACACTGCTGAATAAACACTGACTCTGTACGGTTACACAGTGAGTGACCCTTACCCTGCTGAATAAACACTGACTCTGTACGGTTACACAGTGAGTGACCCTTACCCTGCTGAATAAACACTGACTCTGTACGGTTACACAGTGAGTGACCCTTACCCTGCTGAATAAACACTGACTCTGTACGGTTACACAGTGAGTGACCCTTACCCTGCTGAATAAACACTGACTCTGTACGGTTACACAGTGAGTGACCCTTACCCTGCTGAATAAACACTAACTCTGTACGGTTACACAGTGAGTGACCCTTACCCTGCTGAATAAACACTGACTCTGTACAGTTACACAGTGAATGACCCTTACCCTGCTGA
>NW_025201409.1:6248-7074 GCF_004010195.1 Chiloscyllium plagiosum
CCTCTTTCCACCTATCACATTTCTGACGCCCCTCCCCCAAGTCCCTCCTCCCTACCTTTTATCTTAGCCTGCTGGACAAACTTTCCTCATTCCTGAAGAAGGGCTTATGCCCGAAACGTCGATTCTCCTGTTCCCTGGATGCTGCCTGACCTGCTGCGCTTTTCCAGCAACATATTTCCAACTCTGAATAAATACTGTCTCTGTACGGTTACACAGTGAGTGACCCTTACCCTGCTAAATAAATACTGACTCTGTACGGTTACACAGTGACCCTTACTCTGCTGAATAAGTACTGGCTCTGTACACAAACAAGTTAAGATGATAACGTTTGTGAGTGCTTCCCTTTTATTTTGATGGATAGTGAATAGATGTAAAAAGATTCCATGTATTTAATAATCGTGTCACACAAGCAGCAATTAATTATTGGCGTACACCATCTGTTTATTCAAGTGTCTCATTTTTCAATAATCTCCTCAATAATAATTAAAAACTTGTTACAGGATTAATGCATCAGTAATGATTTATGTTCAGCAATTGCTTGAGATGAGGCATTTTTAGGGTACTGCGCCCCCCCCACCACTGCCCCCCAACCCCTTGCCAAAACAAGCGGAAGTCTAAATAACTAGTTCATGTTGACAGAACTGTAAAATATTGTTTGTGCAGCTGGCCAACAGGGAGTGCTGTGACTGTATGAACTTTGCATTTTTCATGCTTATGTGTTAATATCTTTTGAAGAATGTGTGTCCGTGGATAGGTCTGTGTGAGATTGTCTTTCCAATCTTTATGTCTCTGTGCATGTGTTTGTTCAAATATGTGTTCATGAGTG
>NW_025201410.1:0-3730 GCF_004010195.1 Chiloscyllium plagiosum
TCCATAGCACCATTTGTGGTTAATTCAATCCCCGATTTGGTGGCAATATCTAGTCATGAGCGCAAAACTGATTCTTCGTGTCTCTCATCACAAATCTGTTGCCATAATCCAATTAACGTTTTTCGATCCCACTCCCTTGGTCTTAAAATTTAAGGATGACCTTGCTGCCCCCATATCGACTAGGAAAACTATGTCCTCTTTGTAAGGTCCCACCTTTAAATTTATCAAGGGTTCCTGATAGGTCCCCGGGGGCAGGAACCCCTGACACCCCTATTTTGTATCAAGGTTCATAAACGACACAGACTTTACTTCCTTTTTCGGATCTGGACACTCTCTCTTAAAGTGTCCTGTCTTTCCACTGTAATAACATCCCGCCTGAGGGGATTTCCACTCTGGTCCTTGTTCCTGTCCATCAGACCCCTTAAATATCTCCTCCCTGATCTATTTTCCTCCCTTTATTTTCAACACACTTCCCGCCACCATTCCGGTTTCGTTCTCCTTTTAGTTTTGTCCTTTTCTTTCTGCTTCTCAGGTTACGTTGCCAGATGAATTGCTGAGCCGACTTAACCAACTGAACAGCTTTAGGGCAACCTCATGGCCATTCCTCATCACCCAATGTTTTGTTTAGACATTGATTTTTAAAGAAAGAAATATTGCAATATTTCTTGCTCCCTGTAATCTCAAATATCAACTTATGCTTGTCTAACTTTAAAGCCTAAATATACATTTAGGAATCTTACTTGCATATAAATATATATATATATATATATATAAATTCATTTATTCAGTGTTTAATATTTAAAATGTAAAATGCATACAGTTCCCAAATTTGAAATCGACTATAATTACCCGGTTTTAGTCCCTTGATCCAAAATTAGTATTCTTAAGTAGTAGTGACCAGTCATTGTTCAATTACAATGCTATAGGTCATTTTAAAAAAAAACTTCTAATGCATGAATAATGGCCGAATCCAAGGTCACCGATTTTAACCATAGGATTTTCTTTTTTTTTATTTATTACAATCTAATGTTGAACTGAGACTTCAACTGTCTTCAACAAATCGCTTTTATGTAAGGATAAAAGAGATTAGTTAGAAACTAATAGTAAGGTATTCATAACCTGTAAAAAGAGCAGGTGTTAACATTTTAGTTCAAGATCTTGCAAAATTCTTAACCTTAAATGAAATCATGTTAAAATTTCCATAATAGAAATCAGATTCAAAACAGTCCCGGATCTCAAGCTCCAGGGAACATTCAATCACGAACAAACAAATATGCATTCCGACTGAATCACAAAGGGTTAAACTTTCTACGAGCTTTAAAGTTCTCTCTCTCACACACACGCACACACATACATACGCACACACACAGAGAAACTGTAATTCACAGACACTTTGAGTTTCCTGTAATGACTCCTCTATGTTTTGAATATTTCCTGGATGTCTGGCTATATGTTAGTTACGAAGTGTACCCACAGTATCCCTTCAGCTACTAGCCCTTCTGACACGAAGCATAATCTGATTCCTCCTGACTGTAAGGCTGTTTTCTATTGAGATTCTATAATTTGTTTTTTATCCTTTCCTCATGCCCAAAGATTGTATTTTCAATCTCGTAACATTGTTCCTAAAGGGCTGTCCGTTGGAATGCGGTCCTCAGACATCCCTTTAATTTTCCCTTCTACACTTAAATCACTAATATTATGTCCAATTTCAATACTCGGCTGTTTCTTTATGTAATTTAATTTCCCTTACTGAGGTTCGGTGTCACCTTCTTCAGCACCCACTTCAGGGTACTAACATTCACGCTCGGGATTTCCCCTCTTATCAACCGGTCAAAGGCTGGGTGGTCGACTCAGGTGGACACCTCACTCATCAGATTAATTTAGCCAATTAAAGACCTTAATTTATGTGTTGCCAATTCCCCGTACTTTTCGTACGTGCCCGAGCACCAAGGCAATAGTTATAGGTCCATTTTCATACCTTTGTCTGTGCACAAGAGTTACCTGTTAGAATGCGCGCCCCGTCCCGCGGCAATAGCAGACAGCAAAAACCGTTGTCAATCTTGGTCGCTCGAAATTTACCTTTACCCGGGTCTGATGTACATAGGAATAACCCGACAGAACCACCACGTCTTCGTGACCTTCGCATCGCGGCGAAACAGCAAGTAATGCTGCAAATCCCGGCCGCATAAGAGTTACCCACCAACCCACCACATCTCACCACACCTCGAATCACGGCGAAACAGCAAGTACTGCTGCAAATCCCGGCCGCCCGAATACAGGTCTTAAGTTCATAAGAGTTACCTGACCAACCCGCCGTGTCTCAGTGCGCCTCACTCGTGGCAACCCGCCGCGTCTTTTTCCACTTTGTCCATGGCAAAGACTAACAACAAATGTCGCTGCAAATCTAGATCGGTCTTGTGTACATAAGAGTTACCCACCAACCCACCACATCTCACCACACCTAGAACCACGGCGAAACAGCAACTACTGCTGCAAATCCCGGCCGCCCGCGAATGGGGGTCTTCAGTCCATAAGAGTTACCCGACCAACCCGCCGTGTCTCAGTGCGCCTCGCTCGTGGCAAAGACTGAAAACAAAACAAAACCCGCTGCCTACCCCGGTCGACTGGATAATACTTATTTAAGACCTTTTTCTTATCCGGATCTTGTGCACAAGAGTTACCCGACAGAACCCGCCGCGTCGCGTCTGCACGTCTTGTTTCCAGGGTCTCTCAGTCCGGATCTCGCTCTCCCGAGCCGCCGCGGCAATGGGGTAAACGAGAAATCGTCGAAATCGGCGGGGTGCACCGTCTCCGATTTTTCCGAAATTGCTGAGCGACCGGAGCTTGGGATCCCAGGACGAGCACCCAAATCTGTAAGAAACAAACTCAAGAAAATTATACAAGACCACCAAAACTGGAAACAAGACAATTTATTTTACGATCTTGCAAGAAAGGACACCAATTGCAGAAAGCAATTGAAGTGAAGAGAATTCAAAGTATTACATAGTTATACCTTTGTGCTGCGTGAGGTCATCTCTCCAGACTCCTAATTCCCCAATCTCTCTTGCTGTGCCATACCACTGCCCAGCTGCGCTCCACCTTTATTACTTCCCCCTTCCCCAGGTTGGCAACCTTCCTCTCTGTAAGTGCTGACACACACATTATTTTATCGACAGTACATTAAGATATGTTTTAACATTTTATATCAAATCTGCTGGTACATTCCATCCTCGGACATTTCATTAACTTGTATCATTTTGTACAACCCAAGCATTTTGGTTATCACAACCTTTTGCTGAAAACATCATTTTTAGAAAGAACGTATATGCAATAATAATTACACACCAAAGTTAGTATTTAATTAACCACAAGTGTACACTGAAAAGTAGAGATACTCTTCCCTAAATACGTGCTGAGTTAATAGTTCTCTTGTTGTACACCTTTTCTGTATGCTTTTGCTATATCTGCAAAAACAACACTTTTCCCAATTTCTAACACCTATTCAGCCTCTCCCGACAAGTCAAATCCTCCAACCCTGGTAACATCCTTGTAAATCTTTTCTGAACCATTTCAAGTTTCACAACTTCCTTCCGATAGGAAGGAGACCAGAATTGCACACAATATTCCAAAAGTGGCCTCACCAACTTCCTGTACAGCCACAACATGACCTTCCAAGTCCTGTACTCAATACTCTGGCCAATAAAGGAAAGCATATGAAACGTCTTCTTCA
>NW_025201410.1:4293-7075 GCF_004010195.1 Chiloscyllium plagiosum
AAAGTAGTGGACCCAGCACCGATCCTTGTGGCACTTCACTAGTCACAGATCTCTAGTCTGTAAAACAACACTACACCACCACCACCCTCTGTCTTCGTCCTTTGAGCCAGTTCTGGATCCAAATGGCTGGTTCTCCCTCTATTCCATGACATCTAACCTGACTAACCAGTTTCCTATGGGGAAACTTGTCGAACGGCTTACTGAAGTTCAAATAAATCACGTCCACCACTCTGCCCTCATCAATCATTATTGTTGCTTCTGCAAAAAACTCAAACAAGGTTGTGAGACATGATTTTCCACTCACAAAGCCACGCTGACTATCCCTACTCAGTCCTTGCCTCTCGAAATACATGTACATCCTGTCCCTCAGGATTCCCTCCAACAACTTGCCCACCACCACTGTCAGGTTCACTGGTCTATAGTTCCCTGGCTTGCTCTTAGCAACTTTCTTATAAACATTGGCACCACATTCGCCAACCTCCAGTCTTCTGGCACCTAACCTATGACTATCGATTATACAAATATCTCAGTAACAGGCACAGAAATCCGTTGTCTGGCTTCCCACAGAGTTCTATGTACACCTGATCAGGTTCCGGGGATTTATCCACTTTTATACGTTTCAAGACATCCAGCACATCCTCCTCTGTAATATGAACATTTTTGAAGATGTCACCATTTATTTCCCTGCATTCTATATCTTCCATGTCCTTTCCAACCAGTAAACAGTGATGCAAAATACTAATTTATTATCTCCCCCATTCCTGCGTTCCACACAAAGTCCTCCATGGTTATCTTTGAGGGGCGCTTTTCTTTCCCTATTTACCTTTTTGTCCTTAATGTCTTTGTAAAATGCTTTTGGATTTTCCTTAATTCTATTTGCCAATGTTATCTCATGTCCGCTTTTCGCGTCCTGATTTCCCTCTTAATTATACTCGTATTGTCTTTTGTACTCTTCTAAGGGTTCGCTCGATCTACCTTGTCTGTTCCTGTCATATGCTCCCTTCTTTTTCTTAACCAGACTTTCAATTTCTTTCATCAAGCAGCATTACCTATACCTACTAGCCTTTCCTTTCACTGTAACAGGAATATACTGTCTCTGGACTCTCGTTATCAAATTTCTGAATGCTTCCCACTTTCCAGCTGCTCCTTTATCTGCGAACATCTGCTTCCAGTCAGCTTTTGAAAGTTCTTGTCTAATATCATCAAAATTAGCATTACTCCAATTTAGAACTTCAACTTTTAGATTTTGTCTATCATTTCCCATCACTATTTTAAAACTAATAGAATTGTTGGCAGACAGCTGAAGCTCACACACTTCAGTGAGAATTAAATCGATTGATTATATATAAATGTGCCAGAATGATAATTCTATCTGATTGTTCAATCGTTTGATCACCCTGAATATGCAATCAGTCAGAGGTCAACCACTTTGCAAATGATATAACGACAATGTATGCATTTGAATACTGGCATTTAATGTTTAATTGTGATCACCAGAATAATCAGACAACATTTTATTTTTGGTATAAAACAAAACGCACACTCTTTACTTTTGTATCATAAAAGGTTGTTAGGTGTTTATATTTTAGTTCCATCAATATAGAACCAACTTAATTGTTTTCAGAGATGATGCAATTATTGTTCAGTTGAATAACTGGAGTTCACATCTCATCATTGCCCAATTCACAAACATGGCAAACTCCTGATTATTGTTCAGGTCAGTAAACCCACCAAATTGCAATCATGACCGACATTAAAAATGGATTCCAAAAGGCCTGAATTCAGGCACCGTGCTACTGGGACCTCACAGCTGCCTGTGACACTGAGTGAGATACTGGTCTGCTCCAGAATCTGACCAGAAAGTTTCCAAACTGGGTCAGGACAATCAGGAGGTCGGCGTGGAGGCGGAGACGCATGAAACGTCGATTCTCCTGCTCCTTGGATGCTGCCTGACCTGCTACGCTTTTCCAGCAACACATTTTTCCGCTCTGATCTCCAGCAGCTGCAGTCCTCACTTTCTCCTCAGGACATTATTCAAACATTCCTTCAACTAAATCATTTGGATTACACCTTGGGCAGGAGGAATCTAGCCAACATGCTATCAGTCATCATTCCTGATGAAGGGATTTTGCCCGAAACGTTGACTTTCCTGCACCTCGGATGTTTCCTGGCCTGCTATGGCCTTCCAGCACCGCTCTAATCTAGATTCTGGTTTCCAGCATCTGCCGTCCTTGTTTTTACCTACGTTTGATCAGGAACCAGGTCTTACAAATTCATCTTCCGTCAGAGCATGACGCAGACAGCATTGTATGGACATGGAGTGTCAGAATCACATGGTATTGCTTACGGTGCTGACATCTGGCATGTTCCACATACTTCCTACATCTGCTACCTGGTCCAAACGCTGTGCGAAAATGTTCAAAATTGACAGCTTTCTGCAGCATCTTGTTTCTCACAGTGAAGCCTCTGAAATTTTATCCAATATAATTCACATTCACCAGTATCAAAATAAAATTGTACCTGCCTGTGGATGGTCATATATTAATACATTGGTAACCAAACAGAATGTATCTGAAGAAACCCGGAGCTAACGACAACCAATAATCAGTTTTATATCTAAACTTGGTGGAGTTTGTCTGGTCTAGGTAACCATACATATTGTGCTGGCACTCAGCTGACTGTAACCATGCACACCATAACTGGAAGTCTTGGTCTCACGCCCCTTCTAGCTTCCTGACCTCACACATCACACTCCCTCACACATTCACCAACTGATGAGAAT
>NW_025201411.1:0-1683 GCF_004010195.1 Chiloscyllium plagiosum
ACTGAGTGAAGGGTCTGTGGGATGGGGAGTGGAATCTTGTCCAAAGAAATGGACACTGAGGAGAAGATGGTGAAAGAGGATTTCAACATTATGTCGTTCCTGAAATTCATTAAAGTGGGCGCACAGCGGGATAAAGCTGGGAACTTTGCTGAGTACAGAACATTCAGCATTAGATCGTGGAAGTTTAGGAGGGATGGTGAATACACGACAGGAGGTGGGCTTGGGAGAAGGGATGGACTCAGATGAAATGTGAGAAGGAGAGATTCAGCTGTGCATCATCTAGGTCCCCAAATGTGAGAAATGTGAAAAGGAGAGGGGATGGACTCAGAGCACAGGGCATGAGTGGGGTGGCAGGTTCCAGACGTTCATAGGCATCTCTCAGTTACTCCAACTTGTGGGCCTCGTATATCTTGCAAACATGGCAAATGAGCTGGAGAATGAACTCGAATTGGAAAATGTTGCAGCCTTGAGCCAACGTGATGAGACGCTGTTGGACAGAGAAAATGTTGATCTCAGTGGCACTGACATCGTACGATCAGTCCTCAGAAAGTAACTGATTGAAAATAATCGGAATCGTTATCTTATTGTAATGCTCTGATTTCATTGGGGTGACACTCAGCCAGCAAGGTCTTACTTTTCTGAGATTTTAGACCAAACTGTGAAAACAGATGTATTTGATGTTATTAATAAGACAAATCCATCCATGGTTTTGGAAGACACTAGCAAAGGCTGAGTTTATTTGTCATTACCAATAGCTCGAGGGAAGGTGTCATTTTTCAATGAGGAAGTTACCAGCACAGAATTTCCTCTGATTTCCATTAACCACAGTTTGCTGGGGGGTAATGATGCCACATGAGTCAAATATTACTTTGATGCAAGGGAAGTTATGTTGATCTCACTTCAAATGACATTGGAAAACGGTAAAGAGCAAAATGATCGAACACGGCTTGTTTGAACAATGTAGTCACTGTCCTCACAACGTTTTAGGAAAAGCTGATGCATGGACCTCTGATTCTGAGGAGAGGTTTGCCCTATTTGTGATGAGGCTGTTTGCTTAAGATCTGTGACACAGAGACAGAAAAAGGTTCCACTCTGTAGGGGTAACAGAACCATCCTTTTCATGTTGTATTGGACAGTGACAGACACACACTATTGCCTGTTCCTATTGGACATTGATCATCCCAATCTCATTGCTGACTGATGACCAAGAGCAGCATGAAACCAGCAGTTCCCATCTCCCGAGTTGGAAAGCAAAAAGAGCGAGGGATGGCCAGTGGAAATGGGAGTACCTAGGGAACTGGTGTAATTGACAGTGGGAGTGGGAGAAGAAAGACGTGAAGAGATATCATCAGTGGAAGAGTATGTAGCAGAAGAAGGGGCCATACAAGGGAAGTAGGAGTGTAAAAAAAGAGTAGGAAGCGGAGGAAGAATGGATAATGAAGTTTTAGTGACTTGGAAAAACTTGCTTTTGCAAAAGTGGGGTTGGGTGGAAAACATCACTGTTCAGGAAAATTGGGATCTGGTTCCATTGAAAATTATGATTTGATGCATTTTTTTTTCTTTCACTTGATTCTTGTTCAGATTGCACATTCACTCTGTATTTCTGCCTCTCCATCAAAAGCAGATGACATGTCTTTTTCCCCCTGGTATGGTGTCTCAACATTTTTGATTTTTTTTAACAGT
>NW_025201411.1:1750-3055 GCF_004010195.1 Chiloscyllium plagiosum
GCAGATGAAAGATTCTTGAGTTCTGACTATTGTTACAAAGAACAGTGCCACACAAAAGGCGAATGTTCCAGTGCAAGATGCCAAACCATAGTTCATTCTAAATTAGGTACACGCTTTATGAATAAGACATGCTGAGGGGAAGAGTGTAAAAGGTGAATTCAACTCTGTGTCGAAAATGCTATCTGCAGCTCCCTCATAATAGATGTTAACTACATCACTTTGTAAATTCCTCAAAATAAGAATAGCAAGAGACTGGAATTCTTAATTCGTCTTCTGTGAATAACATCTGGAGAATAGGAAGGAAATCAAGATTTGTTTGTGATATTCATAAATGATGGTGAGAATGTGGAAGATAGACGGCAGTGGAATGATACCTAATGTTGGGGATGACACAAAGATTAGCTGGGTCGTTCACAGTGAGGAGGAAAGGGTTAGGCTACAGGACGATATAAACAGATGATTTCTACATCCAGATTAATGGCTGATGAAGTTTAACACTGATAAATGTGAGATGATGCACATCTGAATTAAGAAGACAAGTGAGTACTCAGACTGTGAAGGGCGAGGGCTAAATTTGCTCCTTTTTTCATTGGAGCAGGGAAGGTTGAGGAGGGAACCTGGTACAGGTGCACAAAAGCATAAGGGGAATGGAGAGGATGAACAGACAGCAGCTTACTCGAAGGGTCAAAAACAAAGTGAAAGGCAGAGGATTCAGAGAGGATTTGTGAGTCTGTTTTGAATTGAGAGGGTGGCACAGACATAGAATATAAAATCACGATTGTGCGGAAATAGGCTCTTTTGCCCAACCAATACACACTGACCCTTCAAAGAGTAACCCACACAAACACGTTCCTCCTATATTTACCCATGACTAATGCACCTAACCTACACATCCCTGAACACTATGGGCAATTAAGCATAGCCAATTCACCAAAGCTGCACATCATCGTATTGTGGGAGGAAACTGGATTACCTCGAGGAAACCACGCAGACACAGGGAGAATGCGCAAAATCCATACAGGAAGTCACCCGAGACTGGAATCAAACCTGGGTCCCCAGCGCTCTAAGGCAGGAGTGCTAACCACTGATCCCCCGTTCTGTTCCTGGTGACATGTGTCTGGAATGCATTGCCTAGGTGGGTGATTGAGCAGGTAATCTCACAAACTTTCAAAAAAGCCTTTGGATATGCACTTGGTGGTGCAGGCTCGCATTTTCATTCAATGATTCTATGTGGTGGCAGTCATGAGCACTGTGATATATTCTGAAGCAATAGCTAATGGCAGTTCCTGGTTTGTTCCATTGACT
>NW_025201411.1:4754-7076 GCF_004010195.1 Chiloscyllium plagiosum
GTCCTGCAGCGTGATTACAGAGAGCTAGGAGAAACACTTTAAAAAAAACCTTGACAGTGGTAACCTCGTGAGAGGGAGATTCTCGTCAGAGACTTGCACTGGAGGGGACACTAATATCTTGGCGGCCAGTTTTGCTAGCGTTACAAGGGAGTGTTTAAAATAGATTGGCAGGGGGTGGTATCCCCAAGAGCAGGGAGGCAAGTGCGAGGCTGGAAGGAGATACAGTAATCAGAAATCAGTAAGATTAGGCTGGAAAACGACAGAGAGCAAGTACTGCCTTTTGGATTAAATTGCATCTATTTCAATGCAAGAAGGCCTACAGGTAAGGTCGATGAACGCAGGGCGTGAATACGTAGGTGGAACTGATATATTATAGCCAGTACAAAAACATGGCTAAGTGATGGATAGGAGTGACAGCTTAATGTACCAGGGTAAATGTGTTTTAAACAAGACAGAGATGGGGGAAGGAGGAGAGGAGAGTTGCATTTCTGATTAAGGGGAGTACAACAACAGTAATCAGAGATAAAATAACTGATGGATCACCTAATGAGTCTTTGTGGGTGGTGGTAAGAAACAGGAAGGGGATGGTGACGTGATTGGGGTTGTACTATACGCCCCCAAATAGTCAATAGGAATGACAGTAACAAATATGCAGGGAGAGAGGGGAGACCTGCAGGAGCAATAGGGTTATCACAATAGGGGATTTTATTTTTTCTAACATAAACTGGAACTGCCTGAGCGTTAAGGGATTGATGAGATAAAATCTGTAAATGCGTCAGGAAAGTTTTCTCAAGTGGCATATAGTGTGTTCAACTCGGGATGTGGCAAAACTCAAAATTGTCTTAGGAATAGGGCAGGACAGGCGACTGAGTTAATAGTGGGGAGCACTATGGGACAGTAACCACAGTTCTATTAATCTTCAAATAGTTATGGAGAGGGACAAAACAGGTCCACAGGTTCATGTTCAAACTTGGGGCGTGTTTCAGGTACAAGCAGCTTGGAACAAGGGAACCCCTGGAGATATATAAGAGATACAGGAGTCTATGGAAGGAGGAAATCAGTAAGGTGAAAAGGGGGCAAGAAAGAGCCTTGGCTGAGAAGATTAGAATGAATACAAAAAGGTACTTTAAATATACTAAAAGAAAAAGCAATAGCTGCAGTGAAAATAGGACCCCTCGAAGTTCAAAGTGGACAAGTAGGTGTCAAACCATAAGAGATGGGTGAACTCCTCAATGAATATTTCTACACTATGTTTACCGTGGAGAAATACATGAATACTTGGGAACTTGAGGAAGTTAGTAGTGATATCTCAGGGACAAACAATATCATAGCAGAGAATATTTTGGACGCAATTTCTCTTTCATGCGCAATTCATTATAGAACTCGATTCTCTGATGTGTCAAAATCCATTGACACCCACTCGCACCCCCCAAACATTTCAGTGATGTAGCCTCCCCTAACTGTCTGGGTCGAACCGTCACTATCCTCTGAGAGAAGGAAACACTCCCCACACATATACCTTGGCCAATTGACATGAACAAAAGATGTGAACACACCGTCAGTGTGATTGGCACTGATATCACGGCAGGAATTGACTGAACAAGGTGTCAAGGAGATTGAACAAAATTGAACTTGATGGAAATCATTTGTAAACTCCCCACTGGTTGGATCATTCAGAACACAATGTGGCTGGTGGACATCAATCCTCTCAGTCCCTGGATATCTCTGTGGACAATCGCAGGGTCGCTTCTTCGGCTCAAACACCTTCAGATGCTTCATCAATGTCTTTCCCTCTGTCATATGATCAGAGGTGGGTATGTTCTGTGAAGATAGAAAATGTTCAGAAGAATGAGTCACCTCCTCGGGTATTAAAGTATCAAATCTGGACACCATTCAAGCTTGTGCTGTTAATGTATCGGTAACATTAATCAAAAGCACTGCTGGGCGCTAAACATTTCCACGGTTAAAAAGAAGGAACCCCTTTAGCAACTCTAGCTGGTTTCACAGTAATATAAGAAAGCCATTCAGCCCATCAAAAACTATTGGATAAAAACAGGTGCAACGCATTCCCTCTCTCCCGCCTATTCCACAAGAAGACAATTTAAAAAATACAGCAGCAATTGGAATCCAAAATATACACGCAGGAGGCTGGAAGAACAGAATAAGCAAGGCAGCGTCAAGTCGTTGAGCAGTCAACGCCTAGGATATCACCCTTCATCAGGATTGTGGTTAGGAGTAAGGGGGTCTATAGAATAAAGGGCGGGTGAGAGAGGAGGAGGCAGAGTGGCAAGATGGGCATAAGTGAACACAGATAAAGGGTAT
>NW_025201412.1:0-961 GCF_004010195.1 Chiloscyllium plagiosum
TCAGTACTGAGGGAGTGCTGCGCTCTCAGGGGGTCAGCACTGAGCGAGTGCTGCACTGTCAGGGTGTCAGTACTGAGGGAGTGCTGCACTGTCAGGGGGTCAGTACTGAGGGAGTGCTGCACTGTCAGGGGGTCACTGCTGAGGGAGTGCTGCACTCTCAGGGAGTCAGTACTGAGGGAGTGCTGCACTGTCGGGGGGTCAGTGCTGAGGGAGTGCTGCACTGTCAGAGGGTCAGTACTGAGGGAGTGCTAAACTGTCACGTGGTCAGTACTGAGGGAGTGCTGCACTGTCGTTGGGTCAGTGCTGTGGGAGTGCTGCACTGTCGAAGGGTCAGTACTGAGGGCGTGCTGCACTGTGAGGGTGTCAGTACTGAGGGTGTGCTGCACTGTCACGGGGTCAGTACTGAGGGAGTGCTGCACTGTGAGGGTTTCAGTACTGAGGGAGCTCTGCACTGTCAGAGGGTCAGTACTGAGGGAGTGCTGCATTGTCAGAGGGTCAGTACTGAGGGAGTGCTGCACTCTGAGGGGGTCAGTACTGAGGGAGTGCTGCACTGTCACGGGGTCAGTAATGAGCGAGTGCTGCACTGTCGTTGGGTCAGTGCTGTGGGAGTGCTGCACTGTCGAAGCGTCAGTACTGAGGGAGTGCTGCACTGTCCAAGGGTCAGTACTGAGGGAGTGCTGCACTGTCATTTAGTCTGTGCTGTGGGAGTGCTGCACTGTGAGGGGGTCAGTACTCAGGGAGTGCTGCACTGTCGTTGGGTCAGTGCTGTGGGAGTGCTGCACAGTCAGGGGGTCAGTGCTGAAGAGTGCTGCACTATCAGGGGGTCAGTGCTGAGGGAGTTCTGCACTGTCAGGGGGTCAGTGCTGAGGGAGAGCTGCACTGTCAGGGAGTCAGTACAGAGGGAGTTCTGCAGTGTCGAAGGGTCGGTACTGAGGGAGTGCTGCACTGTCAGGGGGTCAGT
>NW_025201412.1:4516-7076 GCF_004010195.1 Chiloscyllium plagiosum
CTGCACTGTCAGGGGGTCAGTGCTGAAGAGTGCTGCACTATCAGGGGGTCAGTGCTGAGGGAGTTCTGCACTGTCAGGGGGTCAGTGCTGAGGGAGAGCTGCACTATCAGGGAGTCAGTACAGAGGGAGTGCTGCACTGTCACGGGGTCAGCACTGAGGGAGTGCTGCCTTGTCGTTGGGTCAGTACTGTGGGAGTGCTGCACTGTCGTTGGGTTAGTGCTGTGGGATTGCTGCACTGTCGTTGGGTTAGTGCTGTGGGAGTGCTGGACTGTCGGAGGGTCAGTACTGAGGGAGTGCTGCACTGTGAGGGGGTCAGTACTGAGGGAGCTCTGCACTCTGAGGGGATCAGTACTGAGGGAGTGCTGCATTATCGGAGAGTCAGTACTGAGGGAGTGCTGCACTCTGAGGGGGTCAGTACTGAGGGAGTGCTGCACTGTCACGGGGTCGGTCCTGAGCGAGTGCTGCACTGTCGTTGGGTCAGTGCTGTACTGAGGGAGTGATGCACTGTCAGGGGTTCAGTACTGAGGGAGCGCTGCACTGTCAGAGGGTCAGAACTGAGGGAGTGCTGCACTGTCCAAAGGTCAGTTCTGAGGGAGTGCTGCACTGTCAGGGGATCAGGACTGAGGGAGTGCTGCACTGTGAGGGGGTCAGTACTGAGGGAGTGCGGCACTGTCACGGGGTCAGTACTGAGGGAGTACTGCACTGTCACGGGGTCAGTACTGAGGGAGTGCTGCACTGTCGTTGGGTCAGTGCTGTGGGAGTGCTACACTGTCGTTGGGTCAGTGCTGTGGGAGTGCTGCACTGGCGGAGGGTCAGTACTGAGGGAGTGCTGCACTGTCACGGGGTCAGTACTGAGGGAGTGCTGCACTGTCGTTGGGTCAGTGCTGTGGGAGTGCTGCACTGTCGATGGGTCAGTACTGAGGGAGTGCTGCACTGTGAGGGGGTCAGTACTGAGGGTATACTGCACTGTCACGGGGTCAGCACTGAGGGAGTGCTGCACTGTCGTTGGGTCAGTACTGTGGCAGTGCTGCACTGTCGTTGGGTCAGTGCTGTGGGAGTGCTGCACAGTCAGGGGGTCAGTGCTGAAGAGTGCTGCACTATCAGGGGGTCAGTGCTGAGGGAGTTCTGCACTGTCAGGGGGTCAGTGCTGAGGGAGAGCTGCACTGTCAGGGAGTCAGTACAGAGGGAGTTCTGCAGTGTCGAAGGGTCGGTACTGAGGGAGTGCTGCACTGTCAGGGGGTCAGTGCTGAGGGAGTGCTGCACTATCAGGGAGTCAGTACTGAGGGAGTGCTGCACTGTCGTTGGGTTAGTGCTGTGGGAGTGCTGCACTGTCGTTGGGTTAGTGCTGTGGGAGTGCTGCACTGTCGGAGGGTTAGTACTGAGGGAGTGCTGCACTGTGAGGGGGTCAGTACTGAGGGAGCTCTGCACGGTCAGAGGGTCAGTACTGAGGGAGTGCTGCATTGTCGGAGGGTCAGTACTGAGGGAGTGCTGAACTGTCATAGGGTCAGTACTGAGGGAGTGCTGCACTGGCGGAGGGTCAGTACTGAGGGAGTGCGGCACTCTGAGGGGGTCAGTACTGAGGGAGTGCTGCACTGTCACGGGGTCAGTGTTGAAGAGTGCTGCACTATCAGGGGGTCAGTGCTGAGGGAGTGCTGCACTGTCGGAGGGTCAGTACTGAGGGAATGCTGCACTGTCAGGGGGTCAGTGTTGAAGAGTGCTGCACTATCAGGGGGTCAGTGCTGAGGGAGTGCTGCACTGTCGGAGGGTCAGTGCTAAGGGAGTGCTGCACTGTCACGGGGTCAGTACTGAGGGAGTGCTGCACTGTCGTTGGGTCAGTGCTGTGGGAGTACTGCACTGTCGAAGGGACAGTACTGAGGGAGTGTTGCACTGTGAAGGGGTCAGTACTGAGGGAGTGCTGCACTGTCAGGTGGTCAGTACTGAGGGAGCGCTGCACTGTCAGATGGTCAGTACTGAGGGAGTGCTGCTATGTCCGAGGGTCAGGACTGATGGAGAGCTGCACTGTCGGAGTGTCAGTGCTGTGGGAGTACTGCACTGTTGAAGGGACAGTACTGATGGGAGTGCTGCACTGTCGTTGGGTCAGTGCTGTGGGAGTACTGCACTGTCGAAGGGACAGTACTGATGGGAGTGCTGCACTGTGAGGGGGTCAGTACTGAGGGAGAGCTGCATTGTCGGAGGGTCAGTAATGAGGGAGAGCTGCACTATCGTAGGGTCAATACTGAGGGAGTGCTGCACTGTCGTTGGGTCAGTGCTGTGGGAGTGCTGCACTGTCAGGGGGTCAGTGATGAGGGAGAGCTGCACTATCAGAGAGTCAGTACAGAGGGAGTGCTGCACTGTCGAAGGGTCGGTACTGAGGGAGTGCTGCACTGTCAGGGTGTCAGTGATGAGGGAGTGCTGCACTATCAGGGAATCAGAACTGAGGGAGTGCTGCACTGTCGTTGGGTCAGTGGTGTGGGAGTGCTGCACTGTCGGAGGGTCAGTACTGAGGGAGTGCTGCACTGTGAGGGTGTCAGTACTGAGGGAGCTCTGCACTGTCAGAGGG
>NW_025201413.1:0-7077 GCF_004010195.1 Chiloscyllium plagiosum
TCTCAAACAGATGTTCGTTTTGTTACTTTGAATATAAGCAATTAAGTGTGTCAGCTGTGCCGAACTGACAACATTTCTCAGTACATATGGTTCTGACCCATGCACTTTCACGCACACTCATCACTCAAAAATAGATCGGTTGGTGTTAATTGTAGACTGAGGAATTATCCCGGGAAAAAATGTTACAGTTTGTGATTGAACACAATTCTTCTTTTGCTGGTGCTAGCTTCTACAGCATCACATGAACGCCCAGTTCTGAGCTGCGATACCGGTAATACAATTGTGCTGTCTGTCCCACAGTTTAGACCAAGAACCCTTCACCCATTAACCCTGAGCTCAGTGACGTACTCTGATTTCTGATGTGGTTATTTTAATATTCTCATTCTGTTAGCGTCTTGTCATTGTATCACGCTTCCAATGTAACTTATTTCTCAAAACCTTTTATATATTATCTGAATCGTTTACCTTACAGGAGGCCTATCTTCTGTGTTTAATGTGAATGTATTTATCTCTGTTTCTCTCCTTGTCCGTGATTAAGAGCTCTGTGATGTCAGTGATACCAGCCCTATGTCGCTTCAGAATCAATGAATTTGTGCACTTTGCACTATCGCTCACTTCACATTTTATGACGCTCCATGCCGGACAGGGTGTTTCAGCAGCACTGACACACGCCTTTGAAACTTCTTCAACAGAAGCAATTGTTGGAGAACAGAAGAAAGTCTGGCTGCATCTGTGGAGTCAATGCAGACTTGATCTTTCAGCTCCACAGACCATTCGTTTTCGCTTCTATATTCTCCAGCTATTTTTATTTTCATTTCCAATATCCAAAATTATTTGTTTAGTTTAAAATTTAAGAAACTCAACAGATCTGGCTGCATCTGTGCTGACAGCGAAACCCATTTCATGTTTCATATCCAGTGTGACACTTTTTCAGGACTGAAAAAGGATTGAAAATTCGGATTTGTAATGTCTTCACATAGGTGTGGATTGGATGATGGGAAATACAGCACATGGAGGGGCAATGCCGCAACACAATGGGCTTTTAGTTATGGTGAAGGAGATACAGATGTTAGATTAATGTAAATTAAGGTGTGAATGAATGGGAGAAAGGCGTTCTGTCTTTTGAATGAAAGATAAACAAGACTCAACCACCTAATTTCTAAGGGAGACAAAGAGGGTGAATGCATGAAAAAATGGAGTACAGTCGTAATGGAAATCAAGTTGCGGAGTTATGGAATTGAATATTAAATCCGACAGGCTCGAACGTACCAAAATGTAAAGTGAGGTCTTACAGGAGCTTGGGTTGCGTTTCATTGGAAATCAGAAGCAGCTCAGCACCGTAATGTCAGCAAAACAGAAAGGTAGATTATTGAAGTGTGAAGCAATGAGAAGGCCAGGCTTATTCTTACAGACAGCTGGAATTGCTCCTAAAGTAGTCTTACTTTTTGGCCTCAGCAAAGTAAAGGAGACTGCATTGTGAGCAGCAATTACAGTGCATCGAAAGAGTACAAAACAAATACTGCTTCATCTGAAAGGTTCGATTTGAGCCTTGGACAGTACAAAGGGAAACGGTGAATACGAAAGCATTGCATCTTCTGCAATTTCATGAAAAGTGCCATGGGGGTGTTGGGAAGTGTTTGTTGTGGTGGAACGTGTCAGAAATGTGGTGCTGGACAGGCACAGCAGTTCAGGCTGCATCCGACGAGCAGGAAAATCGGCATTTTACCTTTCCACCCCGAGGCACTCAGCTTCATTCCTGATGAGGAGCTTTTGCTCTAAACGTCGATTTCCCTGCTTCCCGGATGCTGCTGTGTCTTTCCGGCGCCACATTCGCGATTCTCATCTCCAACATTTGCAGTCCTCTCTTTCTCCCTGATGGAGGGTGTTACAGAGGGAATGGTCCCTTTGAATTACCGACAGTGGATGGAAAGGGGAAGATGCGTTTGATGCTGCTGTCCTGCGGTGGATATGAAATTGGCAGAGGATGATTCTGTGATTGTTGATTCTAGTGCAATTGGATGAGAGGACAAGGGAATCTCTATCACTCTTCTGGGCAAGAGGGGAAGGAGTGAAGGCTTAGGCGCAGAATAGCTGAAGGCCCAGTCCACTAGATTTGTCGTTGACAGAAAAGGAAGTCATGTAGGAGGCTTCCTCCTGAAAAATTGAATTTTCAAACGGAAATGATAGACAGACAGAAACTGGAGGAATTTTGTCACTCTCAGATGATTAAGTGTTCATCCGCATGCAAATGATTGAAAATAACCAGACATCGAAATTACAGCTTTCTATCTTATGTGGGATGAGGAATTATATCCAGGTGAATGTCAGTGTGTGTAGAGCGCTAGACACTGAAGCAAACATTTCATAACGCTCACCTGTAATTGTTTCAGTTTGAAAAGAAGGATTTGATAAGAATATGAACTACCCATATGTCCCAAAGTCTGTCCAGGATTCTCCTCAATCACAAATTGGTGAGAACTAGTGTCAGACAGATTTGCGATGTTTATTGTAGTTCAAGGTTAATGTTATTATTGGACGCGAGAAAAAACAGGAGTGTAAATAAGGGACACATGGAGAATGTGACTGGGGAATTCATTAAATGGAAAAAGTGGAGAATTTAAACTTGTACTTAATATTGTTGTTCACAGGGGAAAATTCTATGTATTTCAATGATATAAGCAACATGGTAATAGGAGGCAAGTGCTCAATCGGTCCCTCACAAAGGAACTAGGATTTTGATAAAACGGTGAAACTAAGTGTAGATAAGTTAGCAGCAACTGATTCACAGTTTTAAAAGAAGTGGTTACAGAGTAACTGACGACATTGCGTGAAATATTCCATAACTGGCCAGATTACAAGAGTATTCCAACGAAACTGAAGAATCTCCAATGTCGCACCTGCCTTCTACAAGACAGCGAGACAGAAAGCAGGGAATTACGATATATTCTGTTTTTTATTGACGAATTCCAGGACATTTCGACAAGCGTTAAGTAGAACCAACATGGTTTTGAGAAAGGGACATGATGTTTGCCCTGTGGAATCATGCAACATTTTACTCGAAATCTTTGCAAACAGTTCATTGGGGTTTCAAGAGACTATCTACAAGTACCACAATATGAAGGTGCCTGCACAAGACAGGCACTCCCAGCATTACGGGTATTGTATAAGCATGGAAAGATGTTGGTTAACACAAAGAAGTCTGAGAGCCCGGAGTAATAGGTACTTAACAGAATAAAATGATGTATCTCCTGGATGATCACAAATATCATTGCGATGGCATCAGGTATTTACATGTCATGACGGTGGGGACTTAGTGCGATAAATATCTAAGTGTGCTGATGACGCATATATATGTGGGAAGGCCTGTTGCAGTAAGGATGTGATGCATCTCAATGTGGGTGTGGATAAGCTCAGTGGCCAAATAATTCACACATGGAGTATATTGTAAAAACGAAGCATGAGGTCATGTACTTTGTCACTGAGAGCCGCAAGTCAAGCTGTTATTTAATTTGAAGGAAATCAAATAAAATTGCAGCACAAAGGAATTGAGGTGTTTCTGTATATGAAATAGCAAAAACGGTGTTGCTGAGAAAAAGGTCGAATCTGTTCATTTGGGTGCCGTTAGTGTTTCCTTGCCAAGGTTGACGTTGGTGGATGTGAAAATTGTGGTTAAGTCAAAATAGGCTATTTTTCATCCTCTTCTATCTTGTTATCTTTGATAGTCTTCAAGAAGTTTTGAATGGAGTGGATGGAATGGCGAGAGCCTTCTACTAAATGTTTTAGATGTCGGTGTAGCTCATTGGCAAACTGGCAATTTGGTGTTATCATGCTGTTAAGAAATCGTTCTTGTCCGCATCCTAATCCTCATATAAAGATGGCTTTTTCAGTGCCTATTCATGTTTGGTAAGATAAGTGCTTTTAAAATCCATTCTTCTGTGTTGGCTGTAGTATTATTTTGTGTACGTTTGTCTATTTTGTTCTGCAGATCAAGTTTTCCATTTCTTTTCTCGTGCTTGTCGTCTAATTTCGAGAGCGTGTTCGACTTTGTCTCTCCATTCATGACACGTTACCTTAGTGAGTGAAGATTTGTTTGCGCAAGGTTTGCGATTGTATTTATACAGTCTGTTGTGGACCTCATTAATCATTTTCTGAAGCATTCTGTGGAAATTTTACTCTGCCATTCTTTTGTCACGTAGGGTGTTCAAGGAGGTCTGTTTATAATCCACCTTCTAAGATGGATACTAAGATACTGGTTAAGACATTGAGGTAGTACCTGTATCCTTAGGCATTCGTGCAGGAAGTACAGCTGTTCGTGGATGGCCCTCTGTTGGACGGCATGGATTTCCCTTTGACAAAGCCATTTCACGGAACAGCCCTGTTCACATCCATCAACATCAACCTGGACATTGTAACACTGACGACACTAATAGAAGAATTAAAGACACATACACCAAACTCCACCAACTTCATCAGCAAGTTAATATCTTCAAGCTCGAGGATCTATTCCTTAACACCCACATCACCTTCAACAAAAATAAAACCTACAGATAAACACGACGGAACAACCATGGTATCTCCAATTTTAGGAATCCAAACAGAGGAATTAATGCAGAGACTCGAGGAGATAGTTCTGCCGTCAATCCTACCCAAACTTTGAGTCCGCTTCGTGGATGACACCTTTGTCATCACTAAATGTCGCAAATTAGCAGAAACCTTCAAGACCATCAATAACACTCTTAGCAGCATAAAATTCACGAAAGACGAGGAAAATAAAAACAAACTGACATTCCTAGATGTCGCAGTAGAGCGAACAGCCAATGTGGAACTTCAAACCAGCATCAATCGGAAAACAACACATACAAACAAATATTGAACTACTGAAGCAATCATCCCAACATTCACAAACGAAGCTGCATTACAACATTATTTCAACGGGCCATCACACACTGCAGCACAGAAGAACTACGAAGCGCAGAGGTAAATCGCCGAAACAGTGTATTTTAAAAAAAAAATCGGTACCCAATGATCACAGACCGTTGGTTTCTCAACAACGAGCTCAAACAGTCGGACCAAACACATCCAGAAATCCGAGCCATTCTCCACTACATCTAAGATATCTCGGAAATTAATCTCGGACTACTCAGACCCTTTGCATCACAAAAGCCCTAAAACCCACCAAAACCATAACACAGCAGTTAATGAACACGAAACACCCAATAGAGGCATGAAGCAAAACGTATATTTTTTATGTTTGACGAACTGTAGCAAACACTACATTGGACAAATACGAAGAAAACTAGCCACAAATACACATGAACATCGGCTAGTAAGAAAAAGGCATCGCCCACTCACACTATTATATTTGGATGCAGATGAGGAAGGACAATACTTCGACTGTGACAACACATGCATCCGAGGGAAAGCCAAACAGAGCTACGCATTCCAGCTGGAACTCTATCAACAATCAAGTTCACTTGGATTCAAGTTAGCATCCCCTGAGAGAAAGAACAGGAAATGACAGCACCTTAGGAAATGATGACAACACAGCAAGGATTCCCAGACACATGATTAGAAAGCGAGCTACAGCACCAGTGCTTCATCCTGAAGTTTGCTGAAGACGTTACATAGTATGGTGATGAAACGTCTGCAAACGACCCTTCCAGCTCAGTGAGCAAACCTACATGCAGAGCAGGGAGCTGTAGCCATTTGGCTGGAAAACTGGATCGAAGGTAGAAGACGGAGTGTGATGGTATAGGACTGTTCTTCAGACTAGAGATCTGTAAACAGTAGTGTCCCACAAAGTTCGATGGTCTCTCCACTTTTTTTCGTAATTTATATTAATTATCTGCATGTGAATGAAGGAGGTATAGTTAGTACGTTTGCAGATGACAACAATATTGGAGGTGTAGTGGGCAGTGAAGAAGGTCCCCTCAAGGTTCAATGGGATATTGATCAGATGGGCCAATGGTGTGAGGACTGGAACATGGAGTTTAATTTACTTGAATGCGATGTGCTTCATTTGAAAAAAATCAGACCAGGGTTGATACACTTAAATGTAATGTCACATGGCGATTCTTGATGATAAAAGAGATGTTGAAGTACAGGTTCATAGTTTCTGAAAGTTGAGTCGCAGAAAGATAGGGTCTTGAGGAAGGAATTTGGTATGCTTTATGTTATTTGTCAGACGGTTGAGTATCGGAGATGGGAGGTCATGTTGCTGCGGTCCAGATCATTGGTTAGGTCACTTTGGAACATTGCGTGTAATTCCGTTCTCCTTCCTATCAGACGGATGTTCTGACATTTGAAATGATTCAGTAAAGACTTAAAAAGGAATTTGCCAGGTTTGGAGGATTTGAGCTTCAGGGAAAGGCTGATTAGGGCATGGCTGTTTTAGCTGGAGCTTCAGAGACTGAGTACTGATGTTACAGAGGCTTATTAATCATGAAGGGCATGGATAGAATAAATTGAAAGGTTTTTTCCTGTTTTGGGGTATTCCAGAACGAGAGGGCACAGTTTTGGTTTGGGAGGGTAAATACATAAAAGGGACCCACATGGTAACGTTTTCACGCAGATTGTGGTCACTGTATCGAATGAGCTTCCAGAAGAGGTAGCGGAGGATATTAAAATTACAGCATTTAAAAGACATCTGGATGGATGTATGATTAGGAAGAGCTAAGTTGGATATGGACCAATTACTGGCAAATATGATTGGATTAGGTTCAGGCATCTGTTCGGCATGGACGAGTGGGACTGCAGGGTCTGTTTAAATGCAGTATGTCTCTGTGATTCTACAAAATCAGTGTTGTCATCAACACAGCTCACCACGCCATCCATTCCGCATTAAAAAAATCAATCCACTTCCATCACATGCACAGTTTTGCTCGCTGCATATTTCGACGGGCTGTATTTTGTAGCAGTCTAACCTGGTCTGCACAGTGCTCAAAATTGAACAGATATCCTTCCTTTTTTTGGTATCTCGGCTATTTTGTTTTAAGTGAATTGAGTGCGTGATATAATTATCCATTTCGCTGATCATGAAGCACTTTTAATTTCTGTTCTCATTCTTGTGATTGGATC
>NW_025201414.1:0-7078 GCF_004010195.1 Chiloscyllium plagiosum
TTCGTCTCTC
Source organism: Chiloscyllium plagiosum (assembly GCF_004010195.1). Lineage (NCBI taxonomy): Eukaryota > Metazoa > Chordata > Chondrichthyes > Orectolobiformes > Hemiscylliidae > Chiloscyllium > Chiloscyllium plagiosum. Next base: position 11 of record NW_025201414.1, read on the forward strand.
TCTGTTTCCGTGCCTTTATTTATCTTCTAACTCCAGTTGCCACATTTGCAATTTAAGTTTTTTCTAACTCTACTGCAGTTGCCTATTTCTCTGATACATTAAAGTGCTTAACCAACTCCATTACAATTTCAACTTCTCTTTTCTCCCTGGTTAAACACAATTCAAACCTATTTGCTAATTCTAAAAAATGTCCTCCTTCTGTCTTTTTAAGCTTCCTTGGAAAATTTGGGAACCTCTTTAGTAATGTTAAAAGCCATTTCCCTCACTTTTCATTTAACCAACCACAAGTAACAAAATTAAACGAATTTTCCCACTGGTTTTATTTGAAGATCAAAGTCACTAATTGCAATGAGTTGGAATCTGCTGGGACCTTTTGTATCTCAAATCTGTTCAAGTCTGTCCAAGTGCCACATGGCAATGCCCCAAACTGTTATGACATCAATGTAGAACCCCTCTGTTAATTAAAAACACACACCTAGAAAAGCTCACCTCACATCATAATCTGTTAAAACGTGAGCGACAGAGAACTCCTAAATTCCACTAATAAACAACAAATAACAATTTATGTCTGTGCAAGTTAGCTCGCTGAACTTGAAAGTATGTTTTCAGAAGTTTCGTCACCATGACGAGGTGACATCATCAGTGAGTGTATCTGCTGAAGTGCTGGTGGTATGTCCCGCCTCTCTATTTATAGGTCTTGGTTTCTTAAAGTGGGTGATGTCATTTCCGGTTATTTTAACAAGATAATGTAGACAGGATCTAAATTGATGCGTTTATTGATGGACGTCTGGTTAGAATACCATTCCTCTAAGAAGGTCCTTGCGTGTCTTAGTATGTGTGTGTGCTTTATCCCAGTCAAAGTTGTGCCCTTCTTTGTCTGTATGTATGGAACATAATGATAGTGCGTCATGTCTTCTGGTGGCTAGTTGATGTTCATGTATCCTCGTAGCACGACAACAGGACAGTTTCAATGGTGGAAAACTGATTTTATATACACTGTTTAATCAATGTGTGTATGCAGATAAGTCGCATTTTTCATATGTGCACAACACATTGTAAATGAACAACAGAGACACAGTTAACGAAAAATGATGCATATGATGTATAAAATTGATAAAACATTATAACATGATTTGATCCTCTCAACCTTCCCTCCTTTTCTGGGATTCCCAACTCTAATCTCTCATTCTTACCAGGATGTATGCTCCAAAGTCTTGATTCTGGTGTCCCAACATATTTCAGTTAATCCCCTTTCTACCGGGACTTCAATATATTGGCCTGTTGGGTTCTTTCCAACGCTAGTGTCTGTCATATTATTGGAGATGAATATCCTGGCATCAGACTCAGCATTTGAACATATTACTCTGTTGTACATGCACTGTACAAAGGACCACAGCACACAGGCATTGCCAAAACATTGGGAGATGTTCATCTACTACTTTCAATAATGCAGTTTTCTCATTTTCTACATCTCCATATCCATATCCTCTCTCTCGTTCTCCCTTTGTATCTAGTTAAGAAATCCACCAATTATTCTTCGTGTCCCATCTCCCAAAACTCCATCTTTCAGTTTATATCTAACGCTCTCTTCAAGATGTAATGTAGTTATAATGAAGCAATGTAACAACAAAGACATGCGGGCGTCGCTGGCCAGAGTTAATTGGAAGGAGAGCTGAGCAGGAAAGACCATGGAGCAGCAATGGGAGGAGGTTCTGGGGATAATTCGGAAAATAATACCAGAAATGCAACCTCAATAACTTGAAACATACTCATGGGAGGAAAAGGTAGTGATAAGGCCTCAAACCAAAAGAGAAAATATACAATGTGGTGAAGATGTTTGGGAATCCAGAGAATTAATTGGCTCTGCAATTACATAACGCTGGCATCACTGACACTACAGGGCTCTTAATCATCGTCAGGGAAAGAAACAGAGGAAAAACATTCACTTTAAACAGAGAAGATGGTATTTCTCAAGGAAAAAGATTCAGGTGAATTAAACATTTGAATTAAGATCAGTTAAATGCTTTTGCGGAATGTGTCAGATTGGAAGCAAGACCCGGGGAGACAGACCCTCAGCAGGATGGGAGTATTAAAATGGAAGTATTTCCACATCAGAAACCAGGTTAGGTCACTGAGTGCAGGGCTGATGGGTGAATGGGTCTCAGTGAGAATTGGGGAATAGACAGCAGAATTGCATTGCAGATATTGCCGCTCGAAACTGCCTATTCATGTAGTGCTGTAGACCACAGCAGCAGGAGAAGCAGACCTGCATTCAACCACAACCTGTAACTTTTTGCCAGGGTAACACCTCAGTCTGTCATTATCATCAACACCATCTATGGCTCAGTGACGAGTGTGGGTGTACATGTCAGAGTCAGAATCACATGAACTTTAACCTGATGCTAACTCATTAAAGCTACCAGACTTGACCAACAGATCTGATCGAAGCACTGCAGTCCTGTCACATTCAGTCATAAATGATGATGGACGATTAAACAAATGACTGGAGGAGAGGGCTCCACAAACATTCCCATCCTCAATAATGGAACAGACCTGCACATCAATGTAAAAGAGAAGGATGTTTTATCTGCACCATCTTCTGCTAGAAGTGTTGAGTCGATGTTACACCTCACCCTCATCATGATGCCCACAAAACCACAGATGATAGTCTTCAACCAATTTGATTCGCTGCACGTGACATGAAGAAACAGCTGAACACAGTAGCTACGACACAGACAATGGGTCCTGACCCCATTCCTGCAACAGGACTGAAGACTTGTGCTGCACAAGAAGCCGTGTCCCTGGGGAAGCTGTTTCATTTCAGATCCAACTCTGACATCTCCCTCGCAATGTGGAAAATTACTCAGTTAAGTCCCGTCCCCTAAAACGGGAATAATTACAATCTGAGCAATTACCATCTCCTCAGTCCCATCATGACAGTCAAATTGGTGGGAGTTCTTTTTGACAGAGCTGTCAAGCAACACAGAAATAACCTGCTCAGTGTGGTTTTTGACAGGTTCTCATGTGGAGATGGTGCTGTTGTGGAAATCTTCCTGGATTACTAATCCAGACCAGGCTAATGATCTGGCATCTTGTGGAAGTTAAAGACAATTAATAAAATATCGAGATCTAAAATCTGGGCTCAGTAACAGTGACCTTGAAGCCAATATGGATTGTAAACAGAATTTCCTTCTCCAATGTGCTTTTCGGAAGTGAATCTCCCATGATTTCCTGGGCTGGCCTAAAAGTGACTCCACAGACGCTGACTTGTGATAAACATTTCAATGGTCTCTGAAATTGCCAAGCAAGGGCACTCATTTGTATCAAACTACTCCGAGGTCTGAAAGGATGAAACCGGACAGAACACCCGGCCTCAGCATCAGCATCGGAAAAGGGAATGGGAACACAGTCCTGTCGACCCCGCAGAGACCTCCTTCCTAACATCTGAGAGCACGTGACAGCGTTTACAGAGCTTTCCCATAGACTGCACAGAATCATCGGGAATGGAAAACACATTGAGCCTCCCCATTCTAGTTCATGGAAAAAATCTCCTCGATGCACTTACCCCACACGATATGCATATCCGTTAATGTGAGTAACCTTGGGAAGCTATTAAGTAGGAGGTGCAGTAGTACGTTTGGTCCATCGAGTTTGCTAACCAATTCAATATAATGATGGTTGGCCCTTCATTTCCATACCGTACTCCTGCTCTCCCACCATCCCTTTACTGTCTCTAAATCCTTATTTATAATCAGTGTTTCGGTTTCCAGGTGCGAGCGAATTCCCCAGGTTCCCCAGTCAGTGAGAGCAGACATTTATTATCATCTCAATGCAGAGTGACTGCCTGTACCTAACACTGTGGCCCCTTGTTTTAGAAGTCCCAGCCAGGGGAACTATCATCCCTGCTTCCAATCTGTCTCACCCGGTCAGAGTTTTGCATATTTCACTGAGATCTCCACTCATTTTCCTAAACGCTATGGAATACTGGCCCAGTCACCCCAAACAACAAACCCGTCATCCCAGAGATCAGTCTGGTCATCCTTCACTGCTCTCCATGAATGTCAGGTTTGTCCTTTATTAGGTAAGGAGACCAAAACTGCACACAATACTGTACAATGTTCAAGATGATATCTCACCAAGGCCCTGTACAGCTGCAGTAAGAAACCTTTTCTCCTGGACTCACATCCCCCTGAAGTGAAGGTCAACATTTATCATCCTCACTGCTTTCTGTTTCTGCAATATTTCTTTCAGCATCTGGTGTACAAGGAGATGCAGATCCTTTTCAGTGTTGCAACTCCCCACGTGGTGGGTCTGTGTACACTGGGCAGCGTGCCAATGCCATGCCCAGTATTGACTTCTGGTTGCAGAAATCACTGCACTGCATGGGCCTCAGAAGTTTATGCAGAAGGAAACAACAAAAAGGAGCACACGTCCCTTTGTAGATCAACATGTTTCAACCAATCCCTTTCAAATGGTAGGCTGTCAATTTATTGTTTCCACCAAAGGGCACACCGTCACCTCTATCCACATTGTTCACCATCTGTCACGTATTTACCCATTCACTCCACTTGTCTTAGTCTTCTCGGTGCTTTTTTACATCCTCCTCACCCACTCACAATCCCACATCCGTTAGTGCTGTCAGCAGGCTGGAATATATTGTATCTGATTCCAGCAACCAAATGTTTAAAGGGCATTGTGAACAACTGGGCCCCAAGCTCCGATCCCTGTGACACCTCAGCAACCGTCCTCTATTAATTTATATTTATTTATTTCGTGAATCTGTGTGTCACTAGCTGGGCCAGCATTTATTGCTTGTCCCTAGTTGCCCTTGAGAAGGTGGTGGTGAGCTGCCTTGTTGAACGCTGCAGTCCACCTTCTGCTGTTGACCTCCAATGACATTATCGAGGGAATCCCAGGATTCTGACCCAGTGACTGAAGGAGCTGTGATATATTTCCAAGTCAGGATGGTGAATGGCTTGGAGGGAACCTGAAGATGATGGTATTCCCATACATCTGTAGCCCTTGTCCTGCTAGATAGACATGGTCGTGAGTTGGGAAGATGGTTTCTGAGGATCTTTGGTGAATCATTTCATTGCAGCATGTAGATAGTAACACACTGCTGCTGCTGCTGAGCGTTGATGGTGGAGCATTGTGGATGAAGGGACAGTCAAACTGGTTGCTATGTCCTGGATGTTATAAAGCTTCTTGAGTGTTGTTGGGGCTGCACTCATCCAGGAAAATTGGGAGTCTTCTATTACACTTCTGACTTATGCATTGTAGATGATGGACAGACTTTTGGAAGTCAGGATGTGAGTTACTCGCCACAGTATTCCTACCTCCTGATCTATTCTTGTAGTTACTGTGTTTATGTCGCGAGACCAGTGGGTTTCTGAGCAATGATTACCCACCAGGACTTTGATACTGGGGGATTCAGTGATAGCAACACTATTGAATACCAAGTGGCAGGTTAGATTGTATTTTATTGTTGATGGTCACGGTCTGGCATTTGTGTGGCCTGAATATTACTTGACACTTGTCAGCCTTGTCGCATTTGAACATGGACTGCTTCAGTATCTGAGAAGCCACAAATGTTGCAGAACATTGTACAATCATTGGCGAACATCCCCACTTCTGACCTTAAAATGGAGGGAAGGTCATTGATGAAGCAGCCCTGAAGACGTTTTCGGCCACTGCTCGAGGGACTCCTGCAGACTTGGAGCTGAGTTGACAGACCTTTATCAACCATGACCATCTTCCTACGTGTCAGATACGATTCTAACCAGCGGGGAATTTGCCTCTGATACCCATTGATTCCAGTTTTGTTAAGGCCCCTTGATACCACACTTGGTCGAAGGCAGACTTGATTTAAAGGGCTGTCACTATCACTCCACCTCTGGAATTCAGCTCTTTTGTCCATGTTTGAACAACGGTACTGAGGTCAGGAGCTGAGTGGCCCTGGTGGAGCCCAAACTGTTCATTATTGAGCAGGTTATTACTGAGCAGGTGCTGCTTAAAAGCATTGACACCATCCACCACTTTACTGATGATCGACAGTAGACTGATGCGGTGGTAGTTGGCCGGATTGGATTTGTTTTGCTTTGTATATACAGGAGATACTTGGGTAATTTTCTACATAATCGGAGAAAGCCATTGTTGTAACTGTATTGAAGCAGTTTGACTAGGGGAGTGGCAAGTTATGGAGCACAAGTTTTCAGTACTATTGCCAGAATGTTGTCACAGTATGGACCCTTTGGAGTATCCAGTATCTCTAACCGTTTCTGGATATCGCGTGGACTGAATCAAATTAGCTGATAACTGGTAACTGAATTTGCTGAGGACCACTGGAGGAGGCTGGGATGGATCATCCACTCAGCACTTCTAACCGAAGATTGTTGCGAATGGATCAACCTTATCTTATACACTGAAGGGCTGGGCTCTTCCATCATGAAGAAAGGGGTTATTTGTGGAACCTCTTCCTCCAGTGAATTGTTTAATTGTCCCCAACGTTTCTCGACTAGATGTGGAAGGACTTCAGAGTTTAGATCTGATCCTTTGCTTGTGGGATCACTTGGTTCTGTCTATCACTTACTGGTTATGCTGTTTGGCGCACATGTAGTCCTGTTTGGTGGCTCCAATAGGCTGACACCTCATTTTCAGATACGCCTGGTGCTGCTCCTGCCATCCTGCACACTCCATTGAACCAATGTTGACCTCTGGCTTGGTGGTAATTGTTGCAAGGGGTATATGCCAGGCCATGAGGTTGTGTGGGTGTACATTTCTGCTGCTATTGATGACCCATAACACATTATGGACACCCAGACTTGAGCTGCTACATCTGTTCGAAGTCTGCCCTATTTAGCACCGTGATAGTACCACCCAAAATGGTGGAAGTTATTCTCAATGTTCAGGTGTGACTTTGTCTCGACAATGACTATGCAGTGGCCACTCTTACTGATACTGTCATGGACAGATACTTCTGCAACTGGAAGATTAGTAAGGCTGTGGTCAAGTATATATTTTCCTCTTGTTGGTTCCTTCACCACCTGCCGCAGAATCAGTCAAGCAGTT
>NW_025201415.1:0-7078 GCF_004010195.1 Chiloscyllium plagiosum
TTGTATTATGGTCACTACTTCCCAATGGCTCCTTTACTTCGAGATTACAAACAATCACAACAATTTATACCACAGGAAAATAGGGTATGGATATATTGGCACGTTGAATCTGAATGGCAGAGGTGTTGCCATGGAGAACACCTCTCTTATACAGCCTCCCTTCATCGCTGAAATGCTCCATTCCAGGCACCCTGTTGAATCTACCCTGCACCCCCTCCAGTGCAATCGCATCTTTCCTGTAGTATGGTGATCAGAACTGCACACTGCCCTCTAGTTGCAGACCAATGAAAATTCTGTGCAGCTCCACATGACCTCCCTTTTCTTATAATCTATACCTCTACTGATAAAGGCAAGCATCCCATATGCCTTCTTAACTACCCTATTAACCTGCCCTGTCACCTTCAGGGATCAATGGACAAGCACCTTAAGAGCCCTCGATTCATTTGAGCTTCCTATTGTCCTGCTAATCGCTTGTCTTGTTCCTTCTTCAAAAATGTATCACCTCACACTTACCAGGGTTAAATTCCACCTGCCACTGATCTGGCCATCGGACCTATCCATTTATATGCTGGTAACTGAAGACCTTCCTCCTCACTGTCAGCCACTTGGCCAAGCTCTGGGTCAACCATGAACTTACATATCATTCTTCTCCCCGTTCCCCCCCCCCCCCACCCCCTCAAATTCTCATCTACATAATTTATGAATATTAAAAACAATGAGGGATCCAGCGCTGACCCCAGTGATACACCATTGCACACTGGACTCCAGTTACACAAACAGACTTCTACCACCACCTAGTCTCCTGTCACTAAGCCAATTCTGGATCCAACTTGCCAAGCTGTCCTGGATCCCATGTGCTTTTACCTTCTTTATTAGTTTCCCATGTGGGGCCTGGTGAAAGGCCTTGTTCAAATCCATATAAATTGCATCAGCTGCCCTACCCTCATCCAAACAGTTGGCCACCTCTTCGAAAATTTCCACTGGATTTGTTAGACAAATGCTTATTATCCCTGATTAAACCTTGCATCTCTAAATGGAGATTGATTTTCTCGTTCACTACTTTCTCCAATAGTTTCCCTATCACTGACGTTAAACTGACTGATCTATAGATTGCTGATCTATCTCTAACACCCTCCTTGTAAAGTTGAACCAATTAGCTGTCCTCCAGTCCTCTGCAAGCTTCCCTGTGGCTATAGATGATTTAAAAATTTGTATTAGGGCCTCTGTTATTTCCTTCCTTGTCTTCCACAGCAGAACTCATCCAGACCTGAGGATTTCCACTTTCACACCAGCCAAAATTTCCAATACCTCCTTACATCTGCTCAAGGACCTCAGCCAATTTTGCGAATCCTATACTTGTAGCCTCCTTCTCCAGAGTAAAGACAGATGTGAAGTGCTCATTTAACACTCTACCAATTTCTTTCAGCTCCTTTTGCACAGATTTCCCCCTTAGTTCCTAATGGGTCCTCCTCTTTCCTTGGTTGTTGTCTGCCCCTTGAAATACTTGCAGAATATCAGTTTGTAAATTTGCTTGCTGAGCTGGTAGATTTGTCCTAAGATGTTTTGTCACCATGCTAAGTAACAATATCAGTGAGCTTCCAGTGAAGCTTCACCAGAGGCTCACTGATGCTGTTACCCAGCATGGTGATGAAATGTCTGAGAACAAATCTACCAGCTCAGCGAGTAAATTTACAACCTGATCCACAACCTGAGCTACAAATCTTCTCCAAAATTGCAAACTTGCATCTTGGAATTCTCCCTAACCTTGCCCACCAGCAATTTTCATGGCTCAGTGGCTAGTACTGCTGCAGCATAGTGCCAGGGACCCGAGTTCAATTCTAGCCTTGGACGACTATCTGTGGATTTTGCACATTCTCCCCATGTCCGCGTGGGTGTCCTCCGGGTGCTCCGGTTTCCTCCCACCATCCAAAGATATGCAGGGTAGGTGAATTGGCCATGCTAAATTGCCCATAGTGTTCAAGGATATGTAGGTTAGGTGCATTAGTCAGGGGTCATGTAGAGTAATAAGGTAAGGGAATGGGTCTTGGTGGGTTACTCTTCGGAGGGTTGGTGTGGACTTGTTGGGCCAAATGGCCTGTTTCCACACTGTAGGGACTCTATGATTCTATGATTCTTTGCTCTCCTAATTGCTTTCTTGTGAACTTTCTATACTGTTCTATGTCCTTGAATGATTTGCTCCCTTTGTATTTGTACACCTCTCTTTTTATCCAGTCCTGATTATTTGTCAACATCTATGATTCTCTGGACTTGTTGCTCCTACATTTCATCTAAAAGTGAACAAGTTAGGCCTATACTCTCCCCAATACCTTTTTGAACACCTCCCACTGTTCTGCTGAAGATTTATCCTCAAATAGATTCTCCCAGTATATTTTGGCCAGATCTTGCCTTGGTTTATAAAATCTGCCTTCTCCCAATCCAAAGCCTTTCTTGCAGGCCATATTTCTCCTTTTCCATTACTAATTTAAAGTGTACAGTGTTGTAGTCACTATCTCTAAAATGCTCCCCCACCGACTGTCACCTCAGACACCTATTTGTCTTCATTTCCCAGAATTAGGTTCAGCACTGCACTATCACTTGTAGCACTATCTACATGTGATATGAAAAACTCTCATAGAGTTACAGAAATGTACAGCACAGAAACAAACCCTTCGGTCCAAATCATCCATGTAAACCAGATATCCTAAATAAATCTACTTCCGATTGCCAGCATTTGGCCCATGTCCCTCTAAACCCTTCGATTCACATACACAGCCTTTTAAATGTTGTAGTTGAACTAACCTCCACCACTTTCTTGTGAGCTCATTCCATACACGCACCACCCTCTGTGTGAAAAAATTGTCCCTCAGGTCTCTTGAATCTTTCCCCTCTCACTTTAAACTTATGCCTTCTAGTTTTAGCCTCCCCTACCCTGGGGAACAGACCTTGGCTATTCACCCTATCCATGCCCCTCATGATTTTATAAACGTCTATAAGATTACCCCCCTCAGTCTCCGATGCTCCAAGAAAATAGCCTCAGCCTATTCAGCCTCTCCTTATAGCTCAAACCCTCCAAAACTGGCAACATCCTTTTAAATCTTTTCTGAACCCTTTCAAGTTTCACAACATCCTTCCTATAGCAGGGAGACCGGAATTGCACACAGTAATCCAAACGTGGCCTAACCAATGTCCTGTACAGTTGTAACATGACAATCTAATTCTAATACTCAATGCATTGACCAATAAGGCTTTCTTCACTATCCTATCTACCTGTGAATCCACTTCCAAGGAACTATGAACCTGTACTCCAAGGTCTCTTTGTTCAGCAACACCTCCCAGGACCTTACCATTATATGTATAAGTCCTGCCCTGATTTGCCACCTCACATTTATCTAAGTTAAACTCTATCTGCCACTCCTTGGCCCATTGGCCCATCTGACCAAGATCCTGTTGTACTGAGGTACCTTCTTTGCTGTCCACTGTATCTCCAATTTTGGTGTCATCTGCAAACTTACTAATCGTACCCCCTATGTTCACATCTAAATCATTTATATAAATGACGAAAAGCAGTGGACCCAATACCTTGTGGCACACCTCTGGTCACAGCCCTCCAGTCTGAAAAGCAACTCTCCACCACCAGCTGCCTTCTATCTTCAAGCCAGTTCTGTAATCAAATGGCTAGTTCTCCCTGTATTCCGTGTGATCTAACCTTGCTAACCAGTCTACCATGAGGAACATTGTTGAACGCCTTACTGGAGTCCATATAGATCACGTCCAATGCTCTGCCCTCATCAATCCTCTTTGTTACTTTTTCAAACAACACAATCAAGTTAGTGAAACACAATTTCCCATGTGCAAAGTCATGTTGACTATCCCTAATCAGTCCTTATCGTTCCAAACACATGTAGATCCTGTCCCTCAGGATTCCCTTCAACAACGTACTGACTCCCGATGTCAGGCTCACCAGTCTACAGTTCCCTGGCTTTTCCTTACCACCTTTCTTAAATTGTGGCACCACATTAGTCAACTTCTAGTCTTCCAGCACCTCACCTGCGACTATTGATAATACAAATATTTCAATAAGGGGCCCAGCAATCACTTCACTAGCTTCCCATAGACTTCAAAGTTACACTTGGTCACGGTGGCACGGTGGCTCAGTGGTTAGCACTGCTGCCTTACAGCGCCAGGGACCCAGGTTCAATTCCAGCCTTGGGTGACTGTCTGTGGAGTTTACATGTTCTCCCTGTGTCTGCGTGGATTTCCTCCCACAATCCAAAGATGTGCAGGTCAGGTGAATTGGCCATGCTAAATTGCCCATAGTGTCAGGGATGAATTTAGGGTAGGGGAATGGGTCTGGGTGGGTTGCTCTTCGGAGGGTCGGTGTGGATCTGTTCGGCCGAAGGGCCTGTTTCCATACTGTAGGTAATCTAGTCTAATCCCGGAGATTTATCCACCTTTATACATTTTAAGCTGTTCAGCATCTCCTCGTCTGTAACATAGACATTTTTCAAGATGTCGCTATTTCATTACCCACATTCGTTTTCTTCCAAATCCTACTCCACAGTAAACACTGATGCAAAATACTCGTTTAGTACCTCCTCCATCTCCTGCAGTTCCACACATAGGTGGCCTTGCTGATCTTTTAGGGGCCCTATTCTCTCCCGAGTTACACGTTTGTCCTTAATGTATTTGTAGAATCCCTTTGGATTCTCCTTAACCCTATTTGCCAACGCTATCTCATGTTTCCTTTTTGCCCTCCTGGTTTCCCTCTTAAGTATACTCCTATTTCACCAGCTTCCCACAGAATTCGAGGTTACATCTGATCAGGACACAAATAGAACAGAGTGTATGGAAAGGGTTAGCAATCAAACGAAAAGAGGGATGGTTAATACAGGACTGAAGATGTTATATCTAAATGCACGCAGTATAAGGAATAAGGAGCTTATGGTTTAGATCGAAATTGGCAGGTATGGCGTAGTGGGCATCACAGAAACATGAGTGCAAGGGGATTAGGATTAGGAGCTGAATATTCATGGATATACATTTTATTGAAAAGATAGATAGGTGGGCAGAGGGGGTGGGGTTGCCTTATTAGAAAGAAATGAAATTAAATCAATAGTAAGAAATGAAGTAGGATCAGATGGTGTAGAATCTGTTTGGGTAGAATTGAGGAACCACAAAGGTAAAAAGCCATAGTTGGAGTTTTTTACAGACCTCCAAACAATAGTCAGGAGCTGGGGTGCAAGATACATCAGGAGATAGAAAAGATGTTTTTAGGAACGGCAAAGTTACAGTGATCATGGGGGATTTCAATATGCAGGTGGACTGGGAAAATCAGGTTGGTAGTGGTTTCCAAGGAACAGAATTTGTTGAATGTCTATGAGATGGCTTTTTGGATCAGCTTGTGGTGGAACCCACGAGGGAACAGGAAATAATGGACTCAGTTTATGCAGTGAGGCAGACTTGATAAGGGAGCTTAAGGTGAAGGAACCCTTAGGAGGCAGTTACCATAATATGATTAAATTTACGCTGCAATTTGAAAGGGAAGAGGTAGAATCAGATGCAATGGTATTACAGCTGAATAAAGGCAGCCACAGAGACATGAGGGAGGACTGGGTAGAATTGATTGGGAGAGGAGCCGAGCAGGAAAGACAGTGGAACAGCAATGGCAGGAGTTTTTGTGAGTAATTCAGGAGACACAGCAGGGATACATCCCGAGAGAAAAGAAGCATGGTACAGGGAGGATGAGCTGAAAATGTGTTGCTGGAAAAGCGCAGCAGGTCAGGCAGCATCCAAGGAGCAGGAGAATCGACGTTTCGGGCATGAGCCCTTCTTCAGGAAACATCGGGCTTATGCCCGAAATGTCGATTCTCCTGCTCCTTGGATGCTGCCTGACCTGCTGCGCTTTTCCAGCAACATATTTTCAGCTCTGATCTCCAGCATCTGCAGTCCTCACTTTCTCCTACAGGGAGGATGAGGCAATCATGGCTGATGAGGGAAGTTAGGGTCAGCATTAAAGCAAAAGAGAAAGCATATAATGTGGTGAAGGACGGTAGGAAACCAGGGAATTGTGAAGCTTACAAAAACCAACAGAGAGCAACAAAAAAGAAATAAGGAGGGGAAAAAATTAAATATCTCCTAGTAAGCTAGCCAGTAACATAAAGGAAGACTGTAAGAGTTTCTTCAGATATATAAAGGGCAAAAGAGAGGCAAAAATGGACATTGGGCCACTGAAAAATGACATTGGAGAGATAGTAGTGGGGAACAAGGAAATGGTCGAGGAACTGAATAATTACTTTAAGTCAGTCTTCACAGTGGAATACATGAGTAATATCCTAAAAATTCAAGAGTGAGGGGGCTGAGCTGAGTATGATGGCCATCACCAAGGAAAAGGTGCTAGAAAAACTGAATTGCCTGAAGGTGGATAAATCACCTGGACAAGATGGATTACACCCTAGAGTTCTAAGGGAGATAGCTCAAGAGATAGTGGAGGCATTAGTGGTGATCTTTCAGGAATTACTAGGAGCAGGGAGGACTGGAAAATTGCTAACGTGACACCCCTGTTTAAAAAGGGAATCAGGCAAAAGACAGACTGATTAGCCTAACCTTGGAGATGGTTAAGATCCTAGAATCCATTCTGAGGGATGAGATTTCTGAATACTTGGAAGTGTATGGTAAAATAGGACAAAGTCAGCATGGCTTCATCAAAAGGAGCTGAAAATGTATTGCTGGAAAAGCGCAGCAGGTCAGGCAACATCCAAGGAGCAGGAGAACCGATGTTTCAGGCATGAGCCCTTCTTCAGGAATCCCGAAACGTCGATTCTCCTGCTCCTTGGATGCTGCCTGACCTACTGCGCTTTTCCAGCTCTGATCTCCAGCATCTGCAGTCCTCACTTTCATCAAAGGGAGGTCATGTCTGAAAAATCTGCTTGAATTCTTTGAGGAAAAATGAGCAGGTTAGACCAAGGAGAGCCGGTGAATGTTATCTACCCGGACTTCAAGAAGGCCTTTAACAAGGTGCTGCACAGGAGGCTACTGAGTAAGATAAGGGCCCATATTGTTAGAAGCAAGGTGCTAGCTT
>NW_025201416.1:0-1208 GCF_004010195.1 Chiloscyllium plagiosum
GTACATCTCTATGACTCTATAATAATTTTGTTAATCTTTGTTAATATCTTAAGGAACCGACATAGATGCAAACTAAAGTCGCTCTGTTCCTCAGTGCTTCCCCGGAATCGTACCATTCGTTACATATTCGCTTTCCATGTTTGTTTTGTTCAAACAATACCAATTCTTTATCTCACATTTATCAAGAATAATTCTATTTGCCTCTGACCATAGTTTCCATATGCTCTTGCAATCGAAGGCTAAACTCCTAACAATTTACCACTTCATCAATTGCGTTATCTCCCACCAACTCATTCAACAAATGAGCAAGATTCAGTCCGAACCGTTTCTTCATTTTCTCCACACTTCTTGATTTTGGAAGATATCAAATAACTATCTTCATAGTGTGAAGTCTCATCGATCCCGCCATCAGTTGACAATGAACTGAATATGCAGATGCCGACTGCTCACATGTGATTAGGCTCTTCGTCGCCCAGCAGATGTACTCTATCGCTAAGATCACTTCCTCCGAAGACCAACCTGATCGCTGGCAAAAGGAAACTGATCATATTTAGATGTATGTGTCAGTGCAATCACATGTCAACTACTTGACCACATGCCCTTTTACTGAGATTTAGTCACAAGTGAGGTTGTGACTGGAGGTTGGCAAACGTGGTTTAAGAAGGGCGATAAGGACAAGCCAGGGAGCCATAGACAGATGAGCCTGACCTCGGAGGTGCGCAAAGTATTGGAGGGAATCCTGAGGGACAGGATGTACATGTACTTAGAATTGTCAACATGGCTTTTTGCGCGGGAAATCATATCTCACAAACATGATTGAGCTTTTTGAAGAAATAACAAAGAGGATTGATGAGGGCAGAGCAGTAATATTGCCCTATATGGACTTCAGTAAGGCATTGGACAAGGTTCACCATGGGAGACTGATTAGCAAGGTTAGATCTCATAATAGAGGGAGAACTATCCATTTGGATACAGAACTGTCTCGAAGGTAGAAGACAGAGGGTGGTGACGGAGGGTTATTTTTCATACTGGAGGCCTATGACCTGTGGAGGATCGGTGCTGGGTCCTCTACTTTTTGTCATTTACATAAATGATTTGGATGCGAGCAGAAGATGTAGAGTTAATAAGATTGCAGTTGGCACCAAAATTGGAGGTATAGTGAACAGCCAAGAGGGATACCTCAGATTACAACAGGATCTTGACCAGAT
>NW_025201416.1:1245-2179 GCF_004010195.1 Chiloscyllium plagiosum
TTCAGATTATAACAAGATCTTGACCAGATTGTCCAATGGGCTGAGAAGTGACAAATGAGGTTTAATTCAGATAAATGCGAGGTGCTGCATTCTGGGAAACAAATCTTAGCAGGAAATATGCACTTAATGGTAAGGTCCTAGGGAGTATTGCGGAACAAAGAGACCTTGGAGTGCAGGTTCATAGCTCCTTGAAAGTTCAGTCGCAGGTAGATAGAATAGTGAAGAAGATGTTTGGAATTCTTTCTTTTATTGGTCGGATTATTGAGTACAGGAGTTGGGAGGTCATGTTATGGCTATACAGGACATTAGTTAGGCGACTGTTGGAACATTGCTTGCAATTCTAGTCTCCTTCCTATCGGAAAGATGCTATGAATCTTGAAAGGATTCAGGAAAGATGTACAAGAATGTGTCCAAGATTGAACGATTTGAGCTCAAGGCGAGGCTTGAGCTCAAGGCGAGGCTGGGTCTGTTTTCCCTGGAACATCAGAGGTTTAGACGTGACCTTATAGAGGTTTACAAAATTATGAGGGGCATGGATAGGGTAAATCGACAAAGTCTTTTCCCTGAGTTCGCGGAGTCCAGAAATAGAGAGCATGGGTTTTGGGTGAGAGAGAAAGATGTAAAAGAGATCTAAGGAGGAAACGTTCTCACGCAGAGAGTGGTACATGCGTGGAATGAGCTGTCAGTGGAATATTGGAGGCTGGTACATTTGCAACATTTAAGAGGGATTTGGACGGGTATATGGATAAGAGGGCTTTGGACGGGAAGAGATTGGGTTGGGATATATGGTCGGCATGGACGGGTAGGATTGAAGGATTTGTTTCCATGCTGTACACATGTGCATGACTCTATGACTCTCCTGTGGGCAAACAGACCTTTGGATTCATTAACTCCACACTGACCCTCCATAGAGTAACCCACACAGACCGCTACA
>NW_025201416.1:3661-7079 GCF_004010195.1 Chiloscyllium plagiosum
TTTAGCAGATGTAATGTGGATATTCTAAGGTAGAAGCAGTTGATCAAATCGCTCAGTTTGAAACAAATCAGAATCTCTTAACAGACCACCGATTGAATCACGAACTAAACAGAGTATCATGTACAATAAATTAACGTATTTTAAAAGCTAATAGACTCTATTACAACTTAATGATGCTATTCCAATTTCACGCAGTCATCTTGGAAACAACGAAAAATGAAATAGATTCTCAGAGAAAATATGTCAGAGAGTTAGTGTCGGACAAAAAAAACACTATTGAAACCCGCAACTTCCTCCCCTGTCACCCCAGCAGATTTTTATTGACCAGCACTTTCAAAAGAAACCAAACTAGAATAGCAAAGAAAGCTGGGAGATCTGGCCACTACCATTTCGTAGTACAACTGCTTAAACAAAAACACTAAACTCTGGTTGTTGACTTAAGCTGTACGTGCTAACCATTATTGAAGTAGCGTGTTCAAACGATCTGGCATCTCTGCCCTATTGAAACCCGCAACTTCCTCCCCTGTCACCCCAGCAGATTTTTATTGACCAGCACTTTCAAAGGAAACCAAACTAGAATAGCAAAGAAAGCTGGGAGATCTGGCCACTACCATTTCGTAGTACAACTGCTTAAACAAAAACACTAAACTCTGGTTGTTGACTTAAGCTGTACGTGCTAACCATTATTGAAGTAGCGTGTTCAAACGATCTGGCATCTCTGCCATTATTAATCCTTTTGAAAAATAACAAGGGCAAAATAGCTTTGTCAGAGGGCCAGTGCCATCACATACTGAATTAACAAGGGAATTATTGTCTGACAGTGTGCAGCAAAAAAGCTCTCTCAATGTGCTCGACATATATTATAATTAGTCACTGAATAGTCTCAGCAAATTTAAACTCATCTCTGAAACGATTATTCAAAGTATTTGGATGTTGCTGGGAATGAAAGCGCATGAAAATAGTGCATTATTGCTGCTTGAAGACAATTGCAATGAACATTTCATGATCATGACCACGTTAATCCGTTCCTCGGGGTTTTAAATACGAACGTAAATCTAATTTTATCACACTGCATCATTCGGATAAATCTGTCGTAATGTGTTTGTTCAAAATAATTCGAAAACATTGCAGTTCTAATTACAGCTTCCCAATGGACATAGCACACAATATAAAATAAATGTCTGAATTGTCACATCACCAATTCCGAGAAAATACTGAGACATTACCGACAGGAGGAGGGACAGATTGTTTTACAAGCAACACAATGCATCTTCCAAGGCAAATGGTGGCAAAAGTATTCTACACTACTCTTGCTACTATTGGTGTTCCTGGTAGGTCTTGTAACAATCTCTGTTGTATAAGTCAGGGCATTGAATCATACTCACTTCCACGCTTGGACTGATATTTAGTTTATTTTTTCTTTAAGTAAATTTAATTGCAATGGTAAACGATAGTGTCCTCCCTTACTCAGACTGAAGTGAAATGTTTGTCTTTCAGAAGACTCCTCAGTAATGAGCAGCTTTGCCTCTTTCTTTATACTGTATAGAATGCGTTTGCTGGCCACAGTGATGGCGTTTCGCTGAGCACCAATTCTGGTTTTTCAAGAAACTGTTGAGCAAGTATGGGCTCTCACTGGTTTTGCCAAGCTTACTATCGGTAAATGGGTTTTCTGACATCCACTTCTTGTTGACGTTTAATATTTCCAATTTCTTGATCTAAAAGACGTTGCTGGCGCTCAGGCGACTAGATCCACTTGGAGGCCAGGTACAAGATGAGCAATAACTGAGTTGAGCAGGTCATTGTGAAGTGTAATGTTAAATTCAACATAGATTACCTGGTGGCTGAGACAATGGATGCTTGGAGGCACGATATTTGTAAGGATAGAAAGCTGGGAGTAGTGTTGAGCATTGTGTTCCGATTATAATATGCTTTGCTGAAATTATTTGATCTAAAGTTTTCATGTGAACTGTCACATTACAACACTGCTACATGCTACACTGTTGTGAATTTTAATAGGAGAAGTGTTGAGAGTGGCGTGGCGGCAGTGCCCCAGATTGGTTCAAACAACTTTGATGAAAAGAACGTTTCTCATCATGCCCTTTATTGTCCGCCGAACATGAATGGTTTAATGGAACGTTCTTTACATATCGTAGTCTGGGAGTATCAATTTGTTCTTGATTAGCATGTGTCTTTGGTTAGTACTGCTTCCACACAGTGTCAGCGTCACAGGTGCGATTGCTGCCATGGAACATTGTATGGAGTTGACCATGAAAGATGTGCAGATTCGATGGATTGACCATGGTAAATGTGTGCTAAAGTAGATAGTGTGCGCGAGTGTGTGTAGGTGTGTTTCTCTTTGCTACGTCGGTCTGGGCTCGATGCATGAAATGGCCTCGATTTGCACTGTCAGGGTTCTATCATTCTATTATTTTAAATATATTATTGTTATCATTCTTATGACGATGGTGCTGCTGATGACGTACTGACATTTTGGAGATGAAGGCTCTGGATATATTTTTAAACAGATTTACAGTGAGACCTGCTGTTCATAGAACGGTTTGCAGTACTCGTCAATATCTCTGTTACCCCACCTGGGCCAGCGCGCTCAGAAAGGCAAAGAATCTGCGATAGAATAGCTTTATTCACCGACCAAAGGAGGCTTGGGTTAGGAGGACTGCTACACTGTTACAGACATATGATTGGGTTCGTTCTCCTCCAAGCTGACGAGTTAGCATAATACAGATTCGGTCATAATGAGAGAAAGTCACCCGTGCTGATATGACCTGCTTTGTGGCTTTGAGGGAGTTAATGACTTTGAGATTTTCTGTGGTCTGCAACTGATTCATAATCCTTCAGCCGAGATCTTCTAATAAAGAAAATGAGTCATCCATCGATCCTTAGGTGGCAAGATGTTCTTTGCCTTTTGGCTGAGAGCTGTCACTTCGACGGTTGCCACAACTGTTGCATGGGGCTCAATGTGTTACTGGTCAATGTTAATGAAACTGTTTCTTCGAAATTCTGCTGCATCTTCCTTACAATTTTGACGATTGGAAAGTGGATGTGTGTGGGAAGGACAGCTGGACCGTATTATTTGTATATGAAGTCAGTAATGACTAGAACTTCTGCTGGTTGAGGATAACCGTTCAGGGAACCTAACTGCACTGGTCAGTTGAGTGTGTCCGACTTTTTCTGGTTGGATGATTTAACTTCATGATTTTCAGACGACTTTATCAAGTTAAGCTTGTTTATTGACGATTGTATTTAGGTGAGTAGCGAGCGATCAAACATACTTTAAGGGACGAGAGTGAGGAACTGTTGAAAACATTTGTTGTCTGCTCGCATGTGCAAGTTTTTAAATGTTTGCCGTGACGATAAGTCTTAGGTGAACATTGGCAAAATACATTGCTATTCTAAGTTG
>NW_025201417.1:0-7080 GCF_004010195.1 Chiloscyllium plagiosum
AGTATATAAATGTTTATAGTAGGTTCATAAATTATTGTCCTATGATTCTGTCCCACTAGCTACCTGATGAAGGAGCAGCGTTCTGAAAGCTTGTGTTTCCAAGTAAAACTGTTCAAATATAAACTGTTGTAGTCTGAAATGTCAGAATCGACAGAGAGGTGCGCAAGGTCATGAGATGCTCAGTAGAATGGGAGACACATGTTAAAGAATAGTGAATGAGTAAGCTCAAAGTGTTAGTAAGAAAAAAAAGACGGTAAATGTTTTCCCACAATGAGTGCCTCACGTCGAGAGTCCATTGTTTGACATTGCAGTAAACATAGGCTGCAAGAAAGCATCGAAGAGGAAGTGAGTTGCTTATTTCCAAAGGAACAATGTGCAGTATTAAAGGGAGAAGGCGTAAGTCATAACACCACGTCATTTGTTCAGAGGGAGAGACAACACAGGCGCAAAGGTCCAAATGGCTTATCTTATCAACTGTTCCTCTATCGTTTGACTGGAGTGCGTGCAGTTTCCTCAAAGCCAGTGTTTCACTCCGACCAAGGGAATACAGTGGATGTCCATTTTGATGGAGAGGTGGGCGGGTGGAGTGTGGATTAGTGGGCTGAAGTTATTCATCACAGACAGGCAAAAAGTGAGTTCCACATTCAGGCAATCTGCCCCTGTTCCCGGATTTCCAACACCATCCATCTTCATGGTAAAATTGGATCATCAGGGGCAGTGAACTATGGCAGGTGTTTAATTGTGAAGACACCACATGCACCACTTTGTCATGATCAGGGATTCTCATGCCTGTGTGAACTCGAGCCGCTTAGTAAAGGCGGGAATTGAGATTCTGGTTGGCAGAAAGCTTTAAAAGCTGACAGTGTTTTAACATTTCCTGGGCTGGAAAGACCTGAGGGAAGATCCTGAATTTATCCCATTGAAGAGTGGCAGAGAGGTGAACTTGGTTCCCGTACAGAAATACATGCTACCTTGTCAGAATGTTCAACGAAACTAGCGTAATATATTCTTCAAGAGTTCCGTGCACGAGATGTGGCCAAAACTTGTTGATGCAGGCAATCAGTGGACATCCCCAATAGCATAAATACCTAAATAATAGCAGAAGTAGGCCAGTCAACCTCTCAAGCCTGCTTCACCACATGATACTATTATGGTTAATCTCATCCCAGCCTCAATTCCATCCTCTCGCCATACCCCTTCAACCCATTACTATCTGAAGAGCTGTATCTCCTGTTTACATCTATTCAATGCCCCAGTAGCCACACACTCTAGGGATGTGAATTCCGACAAAGCCGTTACTCTTTGAGGGAAACAATTTCTCCTCAATTCTGTTTAACATCTGCCACCCTTATCCTAACACGATGACTTCTAGATTGCCTGTACTAAGGAAACATCCTTTGTCAATTCCCTTTGGCATATAATATGCACCTTAATTAGCTTTTTCACAATTTTTCACCTGTGGCAACCTGGCCTTGAAATTCACTCTCAGCAGTGGTTGTCTATTGACACGGATTGCCTGAATGACTGCTCCAAGTCTGGTTCAAAAACATTTGATTTTCTTAGCTTTATTCTCCCTGTGACAGCGAACTACCATTAAGAAATGACTAAAGCAGTCTGGAATGCATTTACGTACGTATTCACAAGCAAACCTCCAGCTCTTCGTTGACAGATAGTTTGTCAAAGCTAAGCCTTCCTCTGTGGTGTCTCTTCGTTTGCTGTAATCATGCGCATACCTGTGGTCGAAGTTCAAGTCCTACTTCCTTCAGTGGTGTACAATAAAATTTCCATACTGATTGATTAGAAAATATAGGAATCTTCCTCTGGATCTTTTTTCCCTGAGAGGAATTCTTACTCAGTGACGTCCAGTTATACTTTTCGATTTTTCCATTCCTCACCTTCTCAGCTGGGCTAAACGCTGTCAGGCTTCTTTTGAGTCTCTCACTCCTTCCCCCAACACTTACTCAGCAAGCTTTCAACCTCATGATTCTCTTTTCACGATTTCCTCTGAGTCATGAATCCAACACTTGGCCTCCTCTTTATTTTCAAATCCTGCAGTGCCCCCGAACACCACAGAGATTACCTTCTTCACCTCCATTCTTTTCCTGGTGAGACAGCAGTTTGCAGTTCATCCAGGGATAGGGGTGGAGAAATTGGTTGAAAAGACCCTATCTTTCTTTCACTGTCTGGGCATCAAGTTCACAGTCGATGAGTCGCCTTATCCCGGAGCTGATGCATTCTAGCTCACCTAGCTGTTTTCACTTGCTGTCACTCTGGCACTAGAAGAGATGAGGTGTTCATCGCATGGCGGGGGAGCAGCAGGGAATGGAGCAAGCAAGTTTCTCAGAGATGAACTCCACAGGCAGGAGGGCTAGACACCAATTGGTTTTGCTATCGTTGGCGATAACTGATCGTGTTTGTTCAGACTGAGGCAGTTTCACAGTGCAACAACACATTCACCAGCAAGCACTCACAGGTCAAAGTTCGCCCACAAAATCCATTGTCCATCCCAGTCTCCTTCCACAATATCAATGCAGTGGTAATGTCATAAGACTAATAAAGCAGTACGTAATGCTTTGGAACTGTTGTTCAAATCCCACCATGGCATCAATAAATCTGCAATTCAAAGCTAGTTTCAGAAATGGTGAGCATGTAAACACCCTATCAGATTCGCGATCAACCTTGAGGGAAGGAAATCCGTAGTCTTTACCCAGGTTGGCTGAGAACTGATAACTGAAACTCCGCAATCATGTGCCCCAGAAAGCCCTCAGTGAATGTTGTTGCCAGTTGCCTTCTTCAGTGATTCAAGTCCTTGGCAGGGTATTGCTACACTCACCCTGTTGTGACTCCCAGGCCTTGAGCTCATTACCCACATTTTCCTTAAATTCACTAAAACCTCCTGGTTGGCTTCGGGTGCGAGCTGAGGGGCGGGGTTTTGGTCTTGTGTTCTTTGTACCCTAATATAGCCAGTCAATGACTTATCAGCAATTCTCTGATAGTTTATCGACTTTAATGAGAAGTAATAGTTGAATATGATACATTAGTTACACAATGAAAATATATAACAGTGACATCTGGCGATGGATGAGTGATATCAAAAAACAAACAGACAGTAACTGTAGAATGTATTTGTCTCAATAAAGTGATAGGGGTAACGCTGTCTGCGCTCACCGAGCTGTTAGAAAACTTGTTCCTGGGTCTCCTTTCTCTTTTTCTGGTCCATCTTCCATTGGTGAAAACAGCTCCCTTAAGCCCATTTGATTAAGACCAGCTAACGAGCACTAGTCGATGAAGACCGACCAATGAGAACTGTTGAATGAAGATACCCAATCAGAACTGCTCAATAATGCCTGCCCACTGAGGCCAGTCGTCTACCCTTGAACACTTGTGCATAGACTCTATATCTATGGCAAGGTCACTTACTCTGTGCCATTAGTTTGTCTGAATCCTATTGGCCAATGACCATGGTGCAGCAAACGTGGAGTTACACATGATTGTAGGATGACCGCTGGTTCCTTGCCTAATTCCATTCAGAGGGTTATTTTCACTCCTTCTAAATGTCCAACCTTCTTACTTTGGAAAAATATTTCACTTAAAATAGGAGACAGTAGTACCGAATCAATATCTTTTTTATGCAGTTAATACAATAATAAAATGCAATGAATAAAGCCCAGTACTGTATAGAATAGGCCCTTCAGCCCACCAAGACTGAACTGACATATGGTATCTTTCCAAAATGAAAACCTTTTGCCTCGACACATTATGTATCCCTCTATTCCCTATCTATTCATATATCTGTCAAGCCTATCTTAAACTGTGTTATTGTATCTTCCTCCACCACTTTGTCCACCACGTCCCACTTACATCCGCAACAGCAACCACGCCCTCCATTTCTTAGGTAACTTCCAGATCCCCTACACCCAGCGCTTTATCATCGCGATGGCTGGGCATTTCTCCTATATGTCGATATCCATAGCCCACAAGAATGGTCTTCAGGCCCTCAGCATCCTTCTTTTCATGAAGCCCAAGCTGTCCCTGTCCACCAATACCCTCCTCCACTTCACCAATCTAGTCCTCACCCTTGATAGCTTTTTCTTTAACACCTCCCATTTCGTCCAAATCGAAGGGGCAGCCATGGAAGTTCGGATGGCTCCCAGCTACACCTGCCTCTTTGTTAGCCATGTCGAACAGTTTCTCCACAGGCACTATGACCCACGTCTTCCCACATTCTATTTACTACTGCTTTGGTGCAGCATTTTGCACCCAGGCTGAATTGGAGCAGTTCATCAGCTTCATCCACAAGTTTCAGCCCACTCTCAAATTACTTGATCTGTCGCATACACCTCCCTCCCCTTTCTTTACCACTCTGTTTCCATCTCCGTCTACAGTCTCCAGGTGGACATTTACTACAACACACAGGCTTCCATAATTACCTGGACTACGCCTTCTCCTGTTAGAACTCCATGCCTTTCTCCCAATTCCTCCGTATCCACTGCATCTGCTCGGACGAGGTGACATTCCACACCCAAGGATCCCAGATATCCACCTATTTCGAACAACTAAATAGACCACAAGGCCACAAGGAAGTTCAACGAAACCGTGCTAATTGGCGTTATTGTCCACAAATCCCTGAAGTTGTCTGGGCAGGTTAACAGGTCAATTAAAGAATGCAGCACACCAACCTTTTCAGAGACACAAAAAATCTGAAAGAGAGGAGGTTATGTTGGAGGTACACACAACTTTGGCTTGGCTACAGGGCACTGTGAACAATTCCACTCAGCACACGATAACAAAGACGTGATTGCACTAGAGACAGCGTTCTAGAGATTCAACAGGATATGATTAGAAGAGTCACTTGATTTGAAATGTTAACTCTGCTTTATCTTCACAATACTGCCAGTTTCTCCAGCAATTTCTCGTTTTGCTTTACCAGGATGTTGCTTGGAATTGAGCAGTGTCCCTCTGAAGAGAGGTTGGAATAGGATAGCTCAAGTTAATTTGACTGGGAGCAGGAAAGCTTGACGGGAGACTTGATTGACGACTGCAAGAATAGGAGCAGCAGGAAGGATCACAAGGAGGGGCTCCTGTCAGGTGAAGCTCAGTAAGAGTGGGAACACTTTCAAATGAAAGGCAGGAGACTTTGACAGTGATTTATGAGATTTTAGCTTCAGCCAGTGCGCTGGCGGCTGGGGAGGGGGATGGGAAATGCACTGCCTGATAGTGTACATGAGATAGGTAAACTCTCAATTTCTAAGAAGTACTTGGATGAACACTTAAATGTCTCAACCTTCAAAGGTGGAGGCCTAGTGGAACAAAGTGGATCGACTAAAGATTTAGTGCAGTTTTGTTGGTACAAACTCAATGAGTGTTCTGACCATTTCTCTCCTGTGCGATTCTATTACTCTATTAGTAATGCTGATTCGACTTTAGTAAACGTACAGCATTGGTAGTTGTTAGTGTTACAGCTTACATCGTGTGATGCTGTGAGGTGTTAGTAAGTATAGTACGATGAACAAACTTTTTGTGCCGAGAAAATGATTTCTTGACTCCAAAACAAGATCCTTGCATGTCAGTGCTCAATGATCCGGAATAGCAACTTGAGTCTTCTATCTGTCGCTTTAAGCACTGAAACGGAATATTTAGAAGTGATGTGTAATCCAGTCATCCTCGAAAATTCAAAAGACAGAAGTGAGAGTTCAGGCTTGTCTCAGCCTTAACAGTACCGTTGGATTTTTCCCGATCCACAGGTGACATTTTCTTTGCACTGTATTTAAATGATCTAACTTGACAAACTCTTACATTATTCAACCATTCGGAAAAGGTATAGGTGAGGAGATTTCAGGGAATTATGCAAAACCCTTTGCAAGCTCTATCCTGTGTTCAATAGAAACTTAATTTACAAACAATGGGTTTGAGAAGGACAGCAGCAATGAATTGTGATTTTCATGTATGGTGTATGTGCTGTCAGCAAACATAAATAAAAGGAAAAATGGTAAGATTGAAAAGTGTTACATGCACCCAACAGCTCCGGGACGAATGATCGATTCACCGATTGTGGGGAAATATGTAACAGTCATATCTATTCCTCTTACATGTTAAGCAGTCAGATCAGTTCATCACTCAATCTTGTTGTGCCATAAATACGAGATACCTGAAGTCAATATGTAAAATGATACATGAGTAGAGAGAAAGTAGAGTGGAATACAATTTTCAGAAAAGGAGCTGTGACACATTTAGTGACTCAATATCTCTCTGTAGATAAAGGGGAGATGAGGGCATAGTGGTACTCTTGCTAAAGTTTTGATCCGCGCACTGAGTTAATATTCTCGGTAATGTAATGATTTAAGAAGATATGGCAATTCATTCTTAACTGACCTCCGACCAAGCTGTATATTCTGGTGCAACTATTTAGCCTGCACTGTGATTTCCTTTCCCAGTTTAACAAAATTCATTAGCTATTTCTGTTTTCCTGTATCTGTCTTCCCGGTGTATTTACAAACTAACAACACTGTGATTTCATGAAGCCTTCTTTACTGCAATGGAAATGCTGGAGCTTGTTAACTTCTCTGTCACCTTCAAGGGTTGCCTTTTTACCCTGTGGAAAGCTAGCTTTATTATCTTCAATGACATTTACCTTTTTCCTTAACACATGAGGATTTCTCTGTTTTCGGATTTCTATCCCTCACTGATTGAAATTGATGTCGGAAGAAAAACTTTGATTTGAAGCAAAATCAACTCATAACCATCAGCTATTTCAGCTGCTAATCTTTCCGTTTTAACTCTTTGCTCTTCCACATGAGTTCTCATTACCTCAGGAAATGATTTTTTTGAACTACTCCAAAATAATCACCTTAGAGTGTCATATATTTATTTTAATGCCCTGATCCACCTTCTTTGTTTGATCCGTTCAAACTCAATGTATATTTGACCAGATTCCCTGCTGAAACGTTAGCTGTAGGCTTTTAGCACAAGCTCAAATGTACTTAAGATGGCTTTCTTCATCTCCTCATACTACTCATATACCTCCTCTGACAGTAATGCAAGTACCTAACGAACTGGCCCTACCAATTTGTTTGGATCAAC
>NW_025201418.1:0-7080 GCF_004010195.1 Chiloscyllium plagiosum
GACCAAATTCATACATTTAAATTAGTTTTTGAGGCATGAAGTGAGAGTACCACTGAAATTAATAAAGGAGAAATTGGTGAGTCGGAGTTCCGATTCCACATATTTGGGCTACGTGTTAAATTTTGGAGAACAGTTAAATAGAGCAAGGTTCGACAGCACTTCAAAATATCACCGTATACAACAAAATAGGAAACAGACAAGTAAACAAAAACTCGTCCTTTTGCGAACGGAGATAAGGTGTTAGTGATAATTTCAGTTATAGCTGAAACGTTAAAATCGTGGTTTAGTTAGTCTTAAGTTGAAAGGGGATTGAGTGAGATGCATTATTTGATAAGGACTCCAGACAGAGAAAAAACAATCAGAGAGAGAGTGTCACATGAATCTGCTCAAAAGCTGTTTTGACAGTGAAGGAAAGCAAAAGGAATATTGCTACTGATTACAACACAGAGTGAAGAGCCAAGTTCACAGGATTCTGAATTAAACATTCCTCAAATTAAATTGGACAATTGAGAAGTTGTCCAAAATTGGGATAAATGATTGAGTTACCTTCTCGAGGAAAGTTGAAATGACCTGAAACGGTTGTTGCTATTGGATGGAGAGATCTGTGGAAATAAGCTGAGAAGTACTAATCTAACTTAGAATGATGTGGATATAATAAATGATGTTCCAATTCTGCAAGATCATTTATGAACATAACCCTCGAAAGTTGGCATGGTTTCAAAATAGGATTGAACACTTGCTCCAAGATAACATAATTAAACTGAGTTGTAGTGACTGGAGCTAACCCATAGTTATGATGCAAATATCAGATAGTACCCAGTGATTACATGGAGGCTATCGCAAAGTCAGTAAAGTTAGAAAATCATATTCATATCTGATTCCGTGTTTGGAAGTCTGTATTGAGAAGGTGCGACAAGCAATCTATATTTCTAGGTTAGACTTGCTCTGAGGATACTGACAGGCACCCTTATCCGAAACAGCAAATACAATTTTGGCTTTTGTAACGCCGAATGGACTGCATCAATTTAAAATCATGCCATTTGGTATGAAAAATGCGCTAGCTACGTTTCAAAGATTAACCAATAAAGTCCTTATCCAATGTGCGGTGAATATCGATGATCTGGTGTTTTTTTAGTCATATATGAAAGGGACATTTGTAACTTTTATCGGAAATATTTGATTGACTTCAGGAAACAGGCTTGGTGATAAACCTAGCTAAGAGTGAATTCACCAAAGCCCAAGTCTTGTTCCTGGGCCATGTTATTGGACATAGACAGATGGCCCCAAGGGATGGGAAGACAAAGGCTACTGGGGAGTTTCCCATACTATTGACAAAGAGAGCAGTAGAATGATTCCTGGGACTGAGTGGGTTTTGCCAGAAAATCACATCAAATTTCAGTAGTGCCGCTACTCCACTTACTGAATTGCTAAACACATGCAGGAAATTTCATTGAATGCAGACTGTCAGAAGGCATTTGACAGCCTGAAAGCTGTGTTAACCACTGGCTCAGCATTAACTACAACTAACACTATAAAGCCGTTCACGGTGGCTATCAATGCGAGTGATGTGGGTGTTGGTGCTGTGCTCTTACAGGAAGTTGATGAGAGGATAGAAACACCTATTGCACATTTGTTCAGGAAATTGAACATTCATCAATATAAATATTCAACAATTGAGAAGGAGACTTTGAGATTTGGTGTTGGTGTCACAACATTTTCACATTTATGTTGCCTATAATGTGTCTAAGTCAGTCATGTATACTGATGACAACCCATTAAAGGTTTTGGAGAAACTCAAGGACAAAAATTGCAAATAGTTTAGATGGAGCTTATTGTTGCAACTGTTCAATTTGAAAATTATATACCGAGAAGGATGAGAAAACATTATTGTCGGCACATTATCAAGACTTGGATGAAAAAGAATGGAAGGGTTCAGTAGCAGAAATAAACAGACTGAAATAGAACGTAATGGTGAATGTTTGCATGGTTATAGTCAGTGTAATGTATACGTATTTTTTGAGTACTAACAAAGCAACGCTAAGGCATTTAAAATGAAGCTACCTTTGTATACTGAAGGGTCCTTTTTTTAAAACGGGGAGATGTGACGGTGCTGTCACTTTAAAAAAGGTCATTTTGTCATTGTGTGTCTGTTTTTCCAAGAGAGATTGTAAAGGCAGAGGTACAGAAGTGTGGTGTTTAACACTGGCAGGGGATGGCCAATTCTCCAAGTTCAGTTTTTTTTCTCTCATTTCGTAGCAGTCCACATGATGCTGGAAGCTTGAAAGCTTCAGCAGATGATTCCTGACTGCGTCTCTCTCTTTCTCTGAACTCTCTTTGGAAGTTCTTCCCTCCCGCCTGTAAGAATCTGTGTTTGCATTTAAGTTGCTGTATCCGGTCGTATTCTGTTTTCCAGGAATTATGTTATTTGAAAATCATTTTTCTTTTGCTGATGGTTCAACTGTAGTGTTCAAATGAACTCAGTTTTGCTTCAAGCTAAGTGGTTTGAACAGTTACATCGCAGCTGGAGCACCCATTTCACATCTGCCTTTAAAATAAGAAAAAGTTACGGTCCAGGCTACATTCGTAAAATAATTTAATGGTGTCTGACCTGTTCCATGAAAATTGTCTCTACGTCTTTTAATACTCCACTGAGACATATTTCAGTAATCATTCTACACAACTGTTCTGTTCTTTAATATGTATTCCATTATATTTGCACAATGACCTATTTTTTCCAAATGTATATCTTGTGCTGACTCATTTATTCATGGACTGGTCAGTGTCTTGATTTTTTTTCCTTTTCTGCTAGAGCATTTTCATGATATTGCAGAACTAGAAAATCGCTCTGTCCAATCAAGTTTAGATCCTCCTTCTGTTCTTACTGTTGTACTCATTATCATCTTTTATACTACCTGAGATCCTGGGAGTACAGAATTTGGATTGATCTTCTTTTATGTCGCACCGGAACATATTGTAGCTGCTGTGAAGGTTCCAGCCAACTTTTCTGTTTACATTGCATTGAGGCCTAACTCATTTTTATGCATTCCTGATCCTCTAGAGTTTGGAAGATTTTCTTACTCATCTCACCATTGCCTCTATGGCCAATTATTTCACTTCAGTATCCTCTATTTCCTCTTCTTTGCATGAAGGGGAACACATCCTTTATTTCTCTGAACAGCCTCCACACCATGTTACATGTGTCAATCAACCCTATCTCCTAGATTTCTCCTGAAAATGAAACTACTCCTCCTTCCACAACATGCCCGCGCAATGAAAACTCCTCATCTATAAACGTACTCTTGAATCTTTTCGCTGTACTATATCGCGTCTATATATTAATAGAATCCCGAAAGCATGGAAGCCAGCCATTCGGCACATCATGTCCTCAGCAATCCTCCAGAGACCATCCCACCCCGACCCAAACCCCTTCCCAATTATCCTGTTTTTCCCGGGACTAATTGACCCAGCCTGCACATTCCTGGACACTATTGGTAATTTAGCATGGCCAGTCAACCTAATTTGCACATATTTGGATTGTGGACATAAAGCAGAGCACCCAAAGGAACCCAGGCATACATGGGGAGAATGCACAAACTCCAAATGAGTTGCCTGAGGGTGGAATTAAACTCAGCTCCCTGGTGCTCTGAGGTAGCAGTGCCACCATGATGCCCAAAACTCTTTGCAGCACTCAAACTTACGCCTCATAAAATTTCTACAAAGGTTTCAAATCCTGCTGATTTGATTTGGTTTGAATTGTTGTCACATGTACCTCAGTACAGTGAAAAGCTGTGTTTGCGAGCAGTACAGGCAGATCATAGTAAGCAAGGTCACAGATCATAGAGTGAGAAAAACATACTTAGACAGAGTAAGGCTTTTAGGTTACATTGCACAGGAAGTGTGTGAGGCAAGATCAACATTAACAAAATCAGTGATATTTGAAGTTAAAGAATCCACTCATCAGTCTAATAACGGCCAGGAAGAAGCTGTTCTGGGACCTGTCGGTGCGTGTGTTCATCTTTCTGGAATTTCTGTTTGTTATAAGAGATTGTAGGAGATCATTACTGGGTTGCGATTACCAGTGATGATGTTGGCTTTCTTGCTTTTCCATTCGGTGATGTGTTATAATTGTGTGCTTTCTTTTCTTATTGCCTCTTTACATTCTTTCTAACTAACTTAATTGTGTTAAACCTCTGTGTGCTACATTCCAGGTGTCATTTGTTGGCTTATTCCACAAACCTCTCCAGGTCTTTATAAAATTCTGAACTATCTTCCTCCTTGTTCATAAAGATTTGCTAGTTTCATGTCATTGCAAATTGTAAAGTTGTGCAATTTATACCAAGGCTTTATCTACCTGTAGAATATCACTATGAACCTTTTTACATTCCAATTTTTTTTTAAAATGTGAACGTTTAATCCATAATTTCGCCAATTTGCTCTAGAGCCTATTGTGAAGGACGTTTTCAAATACATTTTTGAACTGCATGTGGAGCACATCAAGCGAATTAGTTCAGCATCACCTTTGTTAGCCACACCAAGTGGGTGTGCGTGATTAGCCCTGAACAATCCTCTGATGGTTTCTTGCATTAGTCAATAATTCTCCATGCTGTGAGGGCTCATCTTCCATACAACGCTACAATTGTAATTTGCAACTAATCGCAGGTGAATTTGGTTGAACAGAATTTTTAAAAAATGTTGTTCCGGTCATCCTTTGTGGAACATGTTAACATTAATGTCCACATCAGCAGACAACGTGTGGTATGGAATTTATGGATCTGTGATATCATGCTGTGAGGGCTCATCTTCCATACAACGCTACAATTGTAATTTGCAACTAATCGCAGGTGAATTTGGTTGAATTATGTCAATGAAAGTTATGTGTCTTAAGCTTCATTAATTAATATTGCTGATCTGACCAGAATTTTAAAAAAATGTTGTTCCGGTCATCCTTTGTGGAACATGTTAACATTAATGTCCACATCAGCAGACAAAGTGTGGTATGGAATTTATGGATCTGTGATATCATTGAAAACATTGCGGAATGTCCGTTATAAATCAAGTGAATGACAGCCTCCAAATTAGACAATGGGCAAAACATAGTCTTACGGTAATAGAAAATCTTAACTACATAAAGAAATTACTAAGCCCATCTGATCTGTGGGTCCGGAAAATGAGCCCTCCAGTCTACATTCATGTTATAGCATATGGTCCATAAATGCACAAGCTAAGGCACTTAATGTACATACCAAACGTGTTTGAAATTATTTGAGTTTTCCAGCCTCTACTATTTCATGCAGTCAACGTCCTGAATGTCCCATGCCACTTTGCTGCCTTAACTTATCTCGAAGTGTTCCACTTAATTTCCTCCAAAGCTTGATAAACACTTCCCATTTATTGTATCCAGGCCGTAATACTTAAGTGCTTCTCAAATAAAAAAATCCTCTCAATCTCTCCGACACCACTTGAACAACTCCTGTCAAGCCAATACTGTGTTTGTACAATCTGGTCAGCATCCTTCAAAACCCAATTAACCAACATATTCTGTCTGTATTAAGGTGACCAACTGTTCTGCATGTGCGTTTGTGTGTTGTTATTCCATCTGTCATTGGCATTAATTTCAAATTGCTAACATTAGCTGAGATCACATTGACCACTCTTCACCGGGAATTTTGGAAATAAAATGACATTCACGAGAATTCACACCCAAATATGATTGAAACTGTGTACGGACAATGTGCCATCATTACATGTGCGATAATTGCACAGGATCCAATCTACTACCAACACATGATATAATCTCCAATGGTGGAAATACTGGCATATGAGGAAAAAAGTAAACGCTATTATTGCTTGTGTGGAGCGAGATAACTGTTTCGAATAGGTGGTTCAGTCCTGCGTTGCTGAGTAGGCCATTTCTAAACTTTGTTTCTGGAGGCATTCTAACATTGTTGTCTTACTGAAGACGGGCTAATGCCCGAAACGTCGATTCTCCTGTTCCCTAGATGCTGCCTGACCTGCTGCGCTTTTCCAGCAACACATTTCCATGTCTTACTGACTCATAAAGCGAGAGAGAGAAAAGGGTGTTTCACTCTTCCATAGCATCTCCTTGTAAGCAAGTAATGCATCTGTGAAATAAATTGAGGGTGGCAATGTAGGTGTTGAAACAGACACTGTGCACCCAATGTCCCAAAAAAGTCAGTAGTGTGGTAGTGTGATGATCATCTATTTTCTTAATGGTGATGGAATCAAAAGTAAATTGAACAGTATAGTAGGGATAACTCCCTTTCAGTTCATTGAAATAGTAAAATTGGATGCTATGTATGGAACTGAGATGGCAGAAAGGTCTTCAATTCTACACCACAGGAGAATGTGAGGGAAATCCAGATAATCATTGTCATTGCATATAGGGATCGGGAAGACACGAATAAACCGAACTCGAGGCAATATTACGAAGTTGAAGGCATGTACTGTACATTTAAGAGAGCACGAAATCCAGATAATCATTGTCATTACATACAGGGATCGGGAAGACACGAATAAACCGAACTCGAGGCAATATTATGAAGTTGAAGGCATGTACTGTACATTTAAGAGAGCATGAAGGCTGTTTTGGCAGTGAGAGTTTGTAGTCAACTGTCACCTGACTGACTGGCAGCCAAAGGCTGTGCTGGAAAATTGAAAGATGTAACATATTACTGTAACCTAGATACATGAGTTGTGTTCATGGCAGTTTGAATTTAACCAATCTGTTTAAATTGTGTCCCAAGATACTAAAACCCAATCGAAATTGAATTTTACTAGTTTGACAACATTGAGCTAATGAGATGATCTGATGTTTTGGGACTAAAAAACAGGCATTTTGGACAGTTAGCAGGGCAGGGGCACCACATGTCATTATCAGACGGACTGCCCAAACAACCTCTCTCTAAAATGTACTTTGTTCATATGAAACATCTGTGCAGCAGAAAAACAAAGACGTCCCAGAGAGGTCAACAAAGAGAGAAAGATGACAGCTGCTGGTTTTAAAAGTTGATTCGCTGTAAATTTATGAGGGGATTTATTAGATCAGTATATTCTTATAGA
>NW_025201419.1:0-7080 GCF_004010195.1 Chiloscyllium plagiosum
GGGGGGGGTTTGGAGCTGCACGTGGGGAGTATTCCCTCACACACCTAACTTGTGCTCTGTAGATGGTGGGACAGGGTTTGGGGGAGTCAGCCGGGCGTCCCCATGGATTCATTCCGCTGAAAATTGCTGCCAACACTCCAGCGTAATCTTTTCCATTGCTGCGGTGGGCTCTTCCTTGGTGGAGGATGGGGGCTATTTGTCGAGCCACCTCCACCACAGTTGTTTCAGCATCCAGCCCCATTCGCAAATGCATGTGACAGGACCGCAGAGCTTTGAGCTGATCCATTGGTTGTGGGATCACTTCGCTCGATCTGTTGCTGCTTACGCTGTTTGGCTCCCAGGTAGTCCTGTCTGGTAGCTTCACCAGGTTGGTGAGTTTTAGGTAAACCTGGCGCTGCAACCGGCGTGCCCCCACCGCCCTTTCCATTGATCCAGGGTTGACCCCAGTGTCTCCTGGATGCCAGTCTTGGCCCCAGTGTCTCCTGGATGCCAGCCTTGGCCCCAGTGTCTCCTGGATGCCAGTCTTGGCCCCAGTGTCTCCTGGATGCCAGTCTTGGCCCCAGTGTCTCCTGGATGCCAGTCTTGAGTTGCTCGATCAGTTCAAAGTCTGTCCCATTTAGCAGTGATTGTGCTTACAACACAGTGGAAATTCTTCTCAGTATGAAGACCCCCGTTTACATACGTGCTGTTTTTTTCCGTGCGGATTACACCAAAAGCTTTTATTTTCCAACTCTATCCTTTGACATGCATCTCAGCAAAGGTTTCTTGGGATCCAAGTCTAGTACAACTCCGGTTTCTCCTTTATCCACCGTGCGTGTAATTCTGTCAAAGGACTCCCATAAATGGGTGAACTGTGGGTTTTTCTTTCGGGAAAGCACGCTGATTCTCCCCAATTACAGGAATGACCTCTTTCATGATCAATTCTAATGCCTTCCACGACTGACCTCAAGATAACCAGCCTGTAGTTTCCAGTTTTCTGTCCCTTCTTATTGAGTCGATTAGATTCCCCTACAGTGTGAAAACAGGCACTCCGGTCCCGCAAGTCCACACCGGCCCTCCGAGGAGCAACCCATCCAGACCCATTTCCCTCTGACTAATGCACCTAGCACGACAGGCAATTTAGCATGGCCAATCCAGCCTTACCTGCACATCCCTGAGCACTATGGGTAATTTAGCATGGCCAATCCACCCTAACCTACACATCCCTGGGCACTATGGGTAATTTAGCATGACCAATCCACCCTAACCTGCACATCCCTGGGCACAATGGGTAATTTAGAGGGTGATACGTGTATGGAATGAGCTGCCAGAGGATGTGGTGGGGGCTGGTACAATTACAACATTTAAGAGGCATCTGGATGGGTATATGAATAGGAAGGGTTTGGAGGGATATGGGCCGGGTGCTGGCAGGTGGGACTAGATTGGGTTGGGATATCTGGTCGGCATGGATGGGTTGGGCGGAGGGGTCTGTTTCCATGCTGTACATCTCTCTGACCCAAATTCTCATTGACTGTGTGTCTCTCTCTCCCCGTCTCTCCCCTCAGCTTGATGCTCGCTCCTTCTTCTGGGGGGTCGCCCCTGGAGCCGACAGCACAGTCTCTGGTTTTATCGCCCTGCTGTCAGCCGCTGAGGCTCTCAGTCATCTCCCGGACATCGGGACGCTGCGGAAAAATATCATGTTCCTCTTCTTCCAAGGGGTAAGGCCGCTGGGTAGATACGGTGCGGAGCTGCATGTCAGGGTCACCGGGGCAATGCACGCCGGGTTCGAGACACAGTAACTCTCCCTCACGCATCTTCTCTCTCCTTCCAGGAGACGTTTGACTATATCGGCAGTTCCAAGGTGGTTTATGACATGAAGAACGGGAACTTCCCCATCCGACTGGGAAACATCGACGCTTACCTGGAAATGAACCAGGTTCGTGGAGCGGGGGACTGGCTACAAACTCAGGGTCGGAAGCACTGAGCTCCAGGCGTGTGTCTGGCAGGGTTTGTGGGATTAGAGTGTGTCAGGGAGTTAACGGGACAGGGGAGAGTGGTACTAGAGTGTGTCGGATTTGTGTAGAGTGTGGTTCTGTTGTGATTTGCTCTGATCTGAATTTCAGGTTGGTC
Organism: Chiloscyllium plagiosum; assembly: GCF_004010195.1. Taxonomy (NCBI): domain Eukaryota; kingdom Metazoa; phylum Chordata; class Chondrichthyes; order Orectolobiformes; family Hemiscylliidae; genus Chiloscyllium; species Chiloscyllium plagiosum. The sequence continues at coordinate 2,110 of NW_025201419.1, forward strand.
AGGGCTATTCGATTTGGGCTCACACTGACCCGGTGTCTCGACAGAACTCCAGCATTGAAGGAGGGGTATGCCCGTCTCTCACTGGCTCTTCCTCTTGCTCATGCTCTCATGCTCTCTCGTGCTTGCTCTCTCTCTCTGTTTCGCGCTCCCGCGCACACTCTGTTTTGCGCTCACTCTCTCGTGCACACTCTGTTTCGCACTCGCTCTCTCACACGCTCTCTGTTTCTCACTCGCACGCTTTCTGTTCCGCGCTCGCTCTCTCTTGCTCTGTGTTTCGCACTCGCTCTCTCGCAAACTGTTTCGCGCTCACTCTCTCGCACGCGCTCTGTTTCGCGCTCGCTCTCTCGCACGCGCTCTGTTTCGCGCTCGCTCTCTCGCACGCTCTCTGTTTCTCTCTCGCACGCTCTGTTTCTCTCTCGCACGCTCTGTTTCGCGCTCGGACTCTCGCACGCCCTCTGTTTCTCTCTCGCACGCCCTCTGTTTCTCTCTCGCACGCCCTCTGTTTCTCTCTCGCACGCCCTCTGTTTCTCTCTCGCACGCCCTCTGTTTCTCTCTCGCACGCCCTCTGTTTCTCTCTCGCACGCCCTCTGTTTCTCTCTCGCACGCCCTCTGTTTCTCTCTCGCACGCCCTCTGTTTCTCTCTCGCACGCCCTCTGTTTCTCTCTCGCACGCCCTCTGTTTCTCTCTCGCACGCCCTCTGTTTCTCTCTCGCACGCCCTCTGTTTCTCTCTCGCACGCCCTCTGTTTCTCTCTCGCACGCCCTCTGTTTCTCTCTCGCACGCCCTCTGTTTCTCTCTCGCACGCCCTCTGTTTCTCTCTCGCACGCCCTCTGTTTCTCTCTCGCACGCCCTCTGTTTCTCTCTCGCACGCCCTCTGTTTCTCTCTCGCACGCCCTCTGTTTCTCTCTCGCACGCCCTCTGTTTCTCTCTCGCACGCCCTCTGTTTCTCTCTCGCACGCCCTCTGTTTCTCTCTCGCACGCCCTCTGTTTCTCTCTCGCACGCCCTCTGTTTCTCTCTCGCACGCCCTCTGTTTCTCTCTCGCACGCCCTCTGTTTCTCTCTCGCACGCCCTCTGTTTCTCTCTCGCACGCCCTCTGTTTCTCTCTCGCACGCCCTCTGTTTCTCTCTCGCACGCCCTCTGTTTCTCTCTCGCACGCCCTCTGTTTCTCTCTCGCACGCCCTCTGTTTCTCTCTCGCACGCCCTCTGTTTCTCTCTCGCACGCCCTCTGTTTCTCTCTCGCACGCCCTCTGTTTCTCTCTCGCACGCCCTCTGTTTCTCTCTCGCACGCCCTCTGTTTCTCTCTCGCACGCCCTCTGTTTCTCTCTCGCACGCCCTCTGTTTCTCTCTCGCACGCCCTCTGTTTCTCTCTCGCACGCCCTCTGTTTCTCTCTCGCACGCCCTCTGTTTCTCTCTCGCACGCCCTCTGTTTCTCTCTCGCACGCCCTCTGTTTCTCTCTCGCACGCCCTCTGTTTCTCTCTCGCACGCCCTCTGTTTCTCTCTCGCACGCCCTCTGTTTCTCTCTCGCACGCCCTCTGTTTCTCTCTCGCACGCCCTCTGTTTCTCTCTCGCACGCCCTCTGTTTCTCTCTCGCACGCCCTCTGTTTCTCTCTCGCACGCCCTCTGTTTCTCTCTCGCACGCCCTCTGTTTCTCTCTCGCACGCCCTCTGTTTCTCTCTCGCACGCCCTCTGTTTCTCTCTCGCACGCCCTCTGTTTCTCTCTCGCACGCCCTCTGTTTCTCTCTCGCACGCCCTCTGTTTCTCTCTCGCACGCCCTCTGTTTCTCTCTCGCACGCCCTCTGTTTCTCTCTCGCACGCCCTCTGTTTCTCTCTCGCACGCCCTCTGTTTCTCTCTCGCACGCCCTCTGTTTCTCTCTCGCACGCCCTCTGTTTCTCTCTCGCACGCCCTCTGTTTCTCTCTCGCACGCCCTCTGTTTCTCTCTCGCACGCCCTCTGTTTCTCTCTCGCACGCCCTCTGTTTCTCTCTCGCACGCCCTCTGTTTCTCTCTCGCACGCCCTCTGTTTCTCTCTCGCACGCCCTCTGTTTCTCTCTCGCACGCCCTCTGTTTCTCTCTCGCACGCCCTCTGTTTCTCTCTCGCACGCCCTCTGTTTCTCTCTCGCACGCCCTCTGTTTCTCTCTCGCACGCCCTCTGTTTCTCTCTCGCACGCCCTCTGTTTCTCTCTCGCACGCCCTCTGTTTCTCTCTCGCACGCCCTCTGTTTCTCTCTCGCACGCCCTCTGTTTCTCTCTCGCACGCCCTCTGTTTCTCTCTCGCACGCCCTCTGTTTCTCTCTCGCACGCCCTCTGTTTCTCTCTCGCACGCCCTCTGTTTCTCTCTCGCACGCCCTCTGTTTCTCTCTCGCACGCCCTCTGTTTCTCTCTCGCACGCCCTCTGTTTCTCTCTCGCACGCCCTCTGTTTCTCTCTCGCACGCCCTCTGTTTCTCTCTCGCACGCCCTCTGTTTCTCTCTCGCACGCCCTCTGTTTCTCTCTCGCACGCCCTCTGTTTCTCTCTCGCACGCCCTCTGTTTCTCTCTCGCACGCCCTCTGTTTCTCTCTCGCACGCCCTCTGTTTCTCTCTCGCACGCCCTCTGTTTCTCTCTCGCACGCCCTCTGTTTCTCTCTCGCACGCCCTCTGTTTCTCTCTCGCACGCCCTCTGTTTCTCTCTCGCACGCCCTCTGTTTCTCTCTCCAATGCCTCACCCCTCTCCCCCAATGCCTCACCCCTCTTCTTGTGTTCTGGACAGGTCCAGAGTCTGCTCAAGTCTCTCTCTGCTGCCACCTCTGGGACAAACGTCACCCTGCAGGAGCCAGATCACAGCCAGCCCCTCCCACCTTCCTCCTTCCACAGGTTTCTCCGGGAGCAGTCCATTCCGGGTGTGGTGCTGACCGACCACCAAGCTGCCTTCACCAACAGGTCTGTGCCATCCCCACCCTGGCGCTGTGCCCAGTCCAGCGCTGTGACTGAGGAAGCCCCCCTCCCCTCTCCCCAGCATCTCCTGCGCGCCCCGTTCCAGCAGTGAGAGCGATAGAGGGCTTTCTCTGGCCAGGTGCATTCTGGGTGGTAATGCAGCCATTGTAGTCAGCAGTCATCCTCAAGGGCGCTTGGATGTCCAAGACCTGACGGCCACTGCAGGATGTCTGGGAACACGTTCCATCCACGGAAGTGAAGTGTAATGACTGGAGCACAGCAAGATCCCACTGACTGGAATGTGGTGAGAGCTCAGTTTGTTGATGGTGGTTCACAGACATATCTTGGTGCCACACCACCCGTCAGAGGGGAAAACCTGGGAGCTGCTTTTCGAGAGGCTGCTGGAGGGTAGTTACTGAGGTTCTGTGTAATTGGGCAGGGTCCCCATGGTTTTGTGAAAGGGAAGCCATGCTCAAACAGTTGGCTGGACTTCCAGGAGGCGGTCCCATGCCATGTGGATCAAAGGGAAGCAGTCAGCTGTCCTGCGGCCAGCCTTCCAGATGGCATTTGACGAGGCGCCACGTCGGAGGTTGTTTCGGAATGACGGCGCTGGGGTCATGCGTTGGCACCGATGGAAGATTGGCACGTGCTCTGGAAACAAAGCTGGCATGACGAACCCTCTTCAGCCTTGGGCAAGGCGCCACGGGGCGGTGCGGACAGTTGACGTTCAACTCTTTGCCGTTTCGAATTGGAGGCGCGGACTAAAGTTTGAGGAGGCCAGGTTTCCCGGCGGCGCCGCCGCTACAGACCGGAAAGCGTGCCGCGAGGAGCCTGGCACCAGGTGGAACACGCCGTAAAATGTGACGGAGGCCACTTGGGCAGGCAAAGCGCAACGGGAGCGTGAGAGGCCGCCGAGCTCTGGCGTGCAGAGGGATCTGGGTGTCCCGAAGCGTGGCTCACAAAGAGGTTCGCGATCAGAAGCAGCAAGCCGTCAGAAAAGCTGATTGCAAGTTCAGTCTTGCATCCAGTTGAACAGGGTCTCGGTGAGACTGCATCCAAAGCAGTGTGCCCGAGAATAATGGCCTATTCAAAGGAAGGATGTCAGGGTCCAGACCAGACGGGACCCCCTCAAAATATTTGAAGAAGACAGCCCAGACACACGATGCTGGGAATCGAAACGCAAATGTAACGTGAAGCACAAGCAACAGTGACTCAACCCTCTTGGGAAACTTAGCAGAGCGAAGGATGCAGTTGTTCTTACTAATTAACTGTTCAGATACAGGAACAGGGAGAACGTGAGGACTGCAGATGCTGGGGGGGGGGATCAGAGTCAAGTGCTGGAAGAGCACATCAGTTCAGGCCGCATCCGAGGAGCAGGAGAATCAACGTTTCGGGCAAAAGCCCTTCATCAGGAATGAAGGCAGGGAGCCCCCGGGGTGGAGAGGGAGGAGGGGCTGGGGAGAAGGGAGCCCAAGAGTACCCTTTTCCCAGCACCACTCGAATCGAGACTCTTGATTTCCAGCATCTGCAGTCCTCACTTTTGCCCGAAGAAATGCAGAGGGCCCGCTGGCCTTTCCAGCACCACACTCTGGACCCCCAGTCCAATCTCATCCCAGAAACACAGCCCTTAGCCAAAAGCCAAATTCCGAAGTCCGATCTCCTCACCTGCGGCAGGGAGGGGAACTCCAGCTGCAAGCTGTAACCGAGAGAGGACGATCTTCCAAAGAAAACCCTCAACTGCTTCGAATCTCCGGCAGCTTCTGCCCCGGTGAGATTCCAGTCTGCTCAGCCGGAGAGAGGTGGGACCAGCAGGATCTCCCCGAGAGGTTTCGGGGGAGAAGCTCAAACAAGGCGTCGCTCTCTTCAAAAATATGGGCTCGCCCGTTCCAAACCTCGAGGGGGAAGCATTCCCCAATCTTTGGAATTCTCTTCATGCAAAGATGGTGGGCAGAAAAGCCATGAACAGTTTGAAGTCAGAGATGAATACATAGTGTGAAGCAAGGTCTAGTGGCGGGGGGAGGGGGGAGTCGACCCTCGACCCTCCGACAGCGCGGCCCTCCCT
>NW_025201420.1:0-7081 GCF_004010195.1 Chiloscyllium plagiosum
CACAGTCAATACACTTTAGCGTCGACGTTGACTCAACGTCGCTCATGGAGGATAATATGAATCGTTGGTCTATACAGATACATTGATGTGAATCTCAGACAATTAAAGTTATGACAAGACAATTGTTTATTTTCTGAATCTCCCTGACCCGATTATATTTTTTAACAATACGAACAGACTGTATGACATCATTGAAGATCACTCTTGACAACAACTTCTTCAGCAAGAAGTTCCAGCTCACAAACACTCGTTGGTTGATAGATATTATCATGGTAATTTATTCACCGTTCGGTCCCTTACTTGCGACCCTTCTCAATCTCAGAACTTTCACGTTGCTGTAAATTTATCTTGCCTTCGTAACACGTTGTATTTTGTATGGTATGCACTTTGTCAACTGTCTGATTCACTACATCCCAATATGTAATATTGTGCACCTTTTGTCCCAAATCGTAACATTATTGCTTGTTACTCTTTCGATGATCAATTGGCAGGTCCCGTAATTTCTTTCGTTTGCTGCTTTGTTCATCAAGTAATATTCTCGTATATCTCTATCAATTCCAGCTCCATTGCTTCAATACAATCCATAACCTGTACAATACATATTAGTCAAAAATAGAAGCCTGTTCGCGTATCTCTTCGAGTATGCATCTCCTCAAGAGCCAGGACACACTTTGTCAATTATGTGTTCCACATAATTATAAACAATGTTTTCCTATCTTCCCAAACGCAAAGGAATAATTTCTCTCTTTCTGCCCTAAATGCTTCTATTCTTAAATTTAAGTTGAAGTTGCATTGCTGACTACTCTACCAAGTATTCTGTCAACTTGATGTATGTCAGCTTTTGAAGCTCCAGCACTTCTGTCAAAGTGCACTTATTCACAACATGAAGAGGGAAAAGGTGAAAACATCTAAATGCACGTTGTATGTCATTTTCCAGGCTGCCAAAATATACTGCCTCAAACTTCTTTGCTTAAAGTTTCATCTGTCACGTACTTATCTGTTTTGCTCTCTTTGCATGCTCCACTGAAATTGGGAGATGTCATGAATAATGGTTTGAAAACATTGATGCATGGTACCAGGGGCTAATTTTGAAGTGTTACTCTGCATCTCAATGCAAATTCGAGGTAGTCCATGTCACATTCTACCAAACGGTACACTTTCACAGGTTATAATTGATTTCATTACTGTATGTTCGATGGGATAATAAAGGTTAATATTATTGAAACTGCATATTGCAGCCAGCATCTGATGCACTGGTCATGATTTGGTCACCCGGACGCTCAACATCTTACTGTACAAAAAAACTTTTAACATTATAATTATCTCAATTGCCTCAAACTTGTAAACTCATTTGTTGCCCATGTTTCAGAAATTGCCTTCAAAAATAATTATTTAATACATTCGTCTCGTTAGCTGCACTGTATTGTAACACCCTGATGGAATCGGCAACCTCAGTGGGCTGAATGACTGGTCTTTGATATAAGGTAACGCCATTAGCGTTGGTTCATTACCCCCACAATCTGAAGTTGCCATGATGGTCCTCACCTTCTGAGCTCAACCCTCGGCTGATGAATAGTGAGCATCAGGTTAAATCACCATCAACCACATCTCTCTAACAAGAATGCAGCCACGTATTCATCAGTAAATTGAGTTAAGCATTACTGCATGATTGCAAAAGTCAATCTAACCTGCACGAGCAATCGGGACCAAAAGTACACTGCTGTTATCAAACTATGGACTGCATCAAGTCAACCTTTACACCCTCGTTTCATAGGTTTTCCAGGACTGAGGTAAATGATCATAATCACTATCTTGGGAATACCCTTTAAATGGGAATAGTGGAAAGAGTTTCATGAAATAATCGTAATTATTTTGAAGGCATTGTAACTGTCATGTGTTGTATTGGGCAATGGAGGATGAGATTCGATTTATTTTCTCTTTTGAATTTTGAACAAGTGCGTGGATATTTGCAAACGTTTGTTTCTTTATTTGATCCAAAACAGGAAACAATGGGCCCCGATTGGTTGGTGGAGAGAACAGGTGCTCTGGGCGAGTGGAGGTCCTGCATGGAGAGCAGTGGGGAACGCTGTGCGGTGTTTACTTTGACTTACAAGACGCCAATGTGGTCTGTGAACACCTTTTTTGCGGGACTGTAAAGTCGATCCCGAGAGATGCTCGATTTGGGAGGGGAGCCCGACCAGTGTGGAAGGAAAACTATGAATGCCATGGAAACGAGCGACGATTGTGGAACTGTCCAGTTTCACATGGGGAAAGCTTCAACTGTTCACATGGAAATATGGCCAATGTCATCTGCTCGGGTGTGTCCTTTACAGCAATTGTTCTTTTGCTAAACAGTGTTTCTGTGTACTTAAAGTTTGTAATTATTTTATTTATACCTGAATTGAATGTCATTGTTGAGCCGATGGCCTGTAGGCCTTTTCTGATTAATCTGAGTTCAACTGGTGCACTAGTTCACTTCAGGAAGTCATTACCTTTCAACTATATGGTTAATAATCCGCAGTCGTATGTCAGTCAGTCAAGGTTAGACCGGCAGATGTCCTTCCATAAGGAAAAGTATTAGCCAGATGAGTTGTTAGGAGAATTGATGATCGTTTGACTGTTAGATTTGGAATATTTCACGAACATTTGAACGATTATTATTCTGATACTTAGTCATTCAGGGAACGGAGATGTGACTGGTGAGGCCAGGATTTGTGCTGATGCCTGATTTCATTTTAACTAAGTTGGTTTTACAGGCCTTTAGTTATGATTTTGTCACTCTTTTATGAGCCTGAAGATCTTGTCGGGCAGATCAAATGTGGAAACCAGATTTGATTTCCTGACAAACATTAGGAGCTGCATGAGTTGTGTTTTCAATATTTCTTCATAGTTTCCCTGGTCACGAGCTGAAACTGGGCTTCAATTCCAGAGCATAAATTTTCCAACATTCCTCCAGAGAATGCATAAAGCATCTGAATTACTCGTGTCAACATTTTTAAGACATGACATTCTGCCCTCAACTCCTGGCAGGGAATATCAGAATCTGCACAAATGGCGCCGCAGAAATCAGATGTATTCATACCTTCTAATAAAAGATTTTGACGTATCCATAGCGTGGAGACAATTTTCAAAAGAAAATGGAGAATATTGGCAGTTACGTTAGTGAGTGACAGTATCATGTTTTAAAATTTATGTGCTATCCCAAATTTTCATAAGTGTTTTGAATGTCATAATTCTCAAACACACTTGTTCCTCAATTTCCATTATCTTCTTGACCGTTGTCTCAGTCATGTTGCGGGTCATTTGCTCAGTGCAACATGCTCTGCCGTCAACCATGAGAGTAGTGGCAACATATAAATGGTCAAAGCCTACGAGTAGCATCTGCAGACTGACAGTCGGCCTGAATGGATGAGGCCGCGAGCTAAAGACGAGACTTTATTTTCAACGAATGCCAGAATAGCAGCACTTTTGTTTCCACGCCCCACTCAATTTATTTTTAGAAGAAATGTAATGACATGATGAAAGTATTTGAAAAAGTAAATGGACAAAATATCTTTATGATTGCAAATCACACATTTTCCTATGATTGTTAGTTCTCGAATATCTGTGTTCATTTCAATCGCTGTTCTCAGTAACTCTTATTTTGCAGATGAAAATTGGGCGCTAAGACTAGTGAATGGAGAAAGCCGCTGTGATGGCCGAGTTGAAGTTTACTCTCATGGAAGCTGGGGCGGAGTGCATGACACCGTGTGGGATCAGAATGATGCCAACGTTGTCTGCAGACAGCTGGGATGCGGTTATGCCTTAGAAATATATAATTCTTCAAAGTACGGGGAGAGTGATGGTGGTTCGTGGGTACATGTTGTCCAATGTCATGGACATGAATCACAGCTCCAGGACTGCAGGATCTCCAACACATTGAATTCGTCTGACATCGAAGGCAGTAGCGTAGGGGTCCTCTGTTCAGGTAAGTAGACTCTTCACATTTAAACCAGCTCAGATATATCAAGGTAAATATTCATCTGCTGAGTAAATTGAGAATGTACACTACTTGCTTGTCCGTGTCACTCAAACCATTTATTCATCGCTCGGATATCAGCAGATCTGAGGTGGGCGGCGGGTGCGGATGGATGAATATGAGAAATTGACACCATTTTGTTGTGAGATACAAGCATTACGTGGCAGGTCAGGTGAATTGGCTATGCTAAATTACGCAGAGTGTTATTTGCATTAGTCAGAGGGAAATGGGTCTGGGTGGGTTTAACGTCGGAGGGTCAGTGTGGACTGGTTGGTCCAAAGAGCCACTTTCCACAATGTAGGGAATCTAATCTTATCTCATCTAATCTTAAGGGGCGGCAGGCTGGCACAGTGGATAGCACTGCTGCCTCACAGCGCCAGAAACCCGGGTTCAATTCCCGCCTCAGGGAACTGTCTGAGTGGTTTGCACATTCTCCCCGTTTCTGCGTTAGTTCACTCTGGGTGCTCTGGTTTCCTCTCACATGCACCAAAGATGTGCAGTATAGGTGAATTGGCCATGTTAAATTGCTTGTAGTGTGAGGTGAAGGGGTAAATGGAGAGGAATGGGTCTGTGTGGGTTGCTCTTCGGAGAGTCGTTGTGGACGTGTTGGGACGAAGGGCCTGTTTCCACACTCTAAGTTATCTAATCTAATTACAGTTTCTTAACCCAAAAGTAAAGTTGACACACGTGCACAAAGAATGCGTTAGTTCTGATAAAGAGTCACTCGACTTGAAATGCTAACACCACTTCCCAAAGAGGCCAGTAAACCTCCTGCATTTCACCAGCAGAGTTGGAAAGATTGACTTATAGGGAGAAGATAAATAGACTGGGGCGTTTTTCCCTGGATGGTCGGAGGCTGAAGGGAGACCGGACAGAAGTTTATTATATCAGGAGGGGCATGCATAAGGTGAATAGACAAGGCATTGTCCCCAGGATAGTGAAATCCGAATCTGGAGGGCAGAGGTTAAAAGTAAGGGGAAAAGATTTCTAATGGAACTGAGGGAAAATGTTTGTCACAAAAGAGGTTGTACGTATGAAATATCTTGACAGTGAGGTGTTGGAGGATAGTACAGTTACAACATTTAAAAGGCATGTGAATTTGTGAATAAATAGGAAGGGTTTAGAGATATGTGGGTGGAATGTTATCAAATGGGAGTGGATTAATTTAGAATATGTGATTGACATGGAGGAGTTGGACTGAAGGGTTTGTTTCTGTGCTGGACATCTCTAGGACTCCATTACTTGAAATGACCGCATTTCTTTCAATTAGTAGAGCTTTTTATCTTCTCTGAGAAACGTCTGATCTCGTGCAGCATTGCAGAGACTGAAAGCGCAGTTTGAATTTTGTAGATAATGCACGAGAGACGGATTCCATACAAAACAAATGTCTTGAGATGTTTCACATGCAAAGTCGCCGCACTGCAATTATATAATATCTTGGGAGTCGCTGTGCTTTATGTAGCTCGGGATGGTGATGAGACCCTGAAAGGACGCTTTCATGATCATTGAAATGTCGAGGCAATGGCTTCTTGCTGATTGTGTGTTAAGTACTCATCTCGAATTACAATCGGGGACATTGCAACAGCATTGGAACTAAAGTTAGGGGAATGCTGTGCGGTAGATATAAGCAACTGTGTGACTTGCCATCAATCAGAAAAGCAGTTTGCAAGCAGTGAGCTCAGGGAAGGTCTCCTCTCGTGTCAGGTCCAGCGCACAAGTTGTCAAAAATTCCATTGTGCAGAATAACTTACAAACAGCTGTTATGCTGTTGACCTGATGGAAGCTTCACTTTTCCTCTATAAAGATCATAAAATGCTTCGTTAGAAGCTGAAGACAGTGTTTTTAGGGCGAACAAGTTTATTCTCAAACTGCAAGAAGCATGATTTAGACCAGAGCAGAAAACTGTGTGCAGTTAAGGAATCCACATCAGAGGATGGATTTGACAGTAATGGAGACAATGCAGGGGGCAACGGATGAGAGATTTTCTTGAGATGAACAACATTTAGCTATGAAGACAACTTAGCCAGATTTGGATTCATTTCCTTTGAACAGATACGACTGAGTATGGGCAGGATTGAGGTGTATAATAAGCAAGAAGGAATCTTTCCCCTATGTTATGCAATTGCTTACCTTGTGGCACAGAGTTAAGGTGATGGACAGAAGGTTCAGAGGGACCTGAGGATATTCTTTTTCATCCACTGGGGCGGTGGAGTTGTCTGGAACTCAGTGCCTGTAAATGTGGTCGAGGCAGAAACGTTAGTGAAATCTAAGATATATTTAGATGTGCACTTGTGATGCGAAGGAGTTAAGGACGAACCCAAGTGCTGGAAAATGAGATTAAAATATTTAGGAGCTTGTTTTTGACAGAAACAGAATTGGTGGGCCGAAGGTTCTTTCTCTGTGCTGAAGACTTCTTAAATCTTTGATTCTGTGAATTAGTTCTGGACATTTGTATCTAAGTACACGTGATAATAGCCTGAAATGACTTTTCGTCCCCTTTCAGTATTTACACTTCTACAACTACTCAAAGTGCTATTGCTGTCATGCTAATATATATGTTGTCTTTCAGTTATATTCTCGTAAGGTCTAGTATTCTCATGTGCGCTGATGAATGAAAGCTGAGACAGTATTTATATTGGACGAACGTACAGTTATGTGCACTATAAAATAGGGTGAGCATTAGACAAAGTCACGCGTGGACAGACATCAACGGAGTGACAGGAAGAGAAAGCACAAATGCAACTGTTTGCAAAATATTTCATGGAATGTTCAACATAGAAAGGGAAACTGAACCTGGCAGTTCCAGGTGCAATAAGATATTTTGAAACATTTATGTGCTGCACATTCTTGCTAAAAGGTTACACTTGATCGATTAATTTTGTAAGAAATTAAGTTTCAGCACAATAAGTACTTCTCATGAGAACATTTAAAACGCTCTTTCCTGTATCTATACATTATGTGGCCCTGAGTGATGAAGGGAATGTGCATTGAATGTGTAATGTTTTCACAGAGCACTTTCAGTTCAGGCTATCAGATGGTGGAAGCCCTTGTGCTGGTCGAGTG
>NW_025201421.1:0-7081 GCF_004010195.1 Chiloscyllium plagiosum
ATATAGAGGAAAGGATAGCAAAGATGATTCTCGTTAGGAGTGAAAGACACAAGGTAGTTGTCATGGGGGACTTCAACTTTCCAAATAGTGACCGGGAAAACCATCGTACGAGTACTATACATGGGTCAGTTTTTGTCCAGTGTGTGCAGGATAGCTTCCTGACACAGTATGTAGACTGGCCAACAAGGGACGAAGCCACATTAAATTTGGTACTGGATAATGAGCCCGGCCAGGTGTTAGACTTGGACATAGTTGAGCACTTTGGTGATAGCGATCACAATTCTGTCATGCTTACTTTTGCGATAGAAAGGGATAGGTGTATAGCAGTGGGCAAGAGCTACAGCTGGGAGAAAGGCAATCACGACGCGATTAGGCAAGATTTTGGAAGCATACGATGGGGAAGGAAACAGCAGGGGATGGGCAAATTAGAAATTTGGAGCTTATTCAAGGAAAAGCTCCGGTGTGTCCTTGATAAGTATGTACCTGTCAGGCAGGAAGAATCTGTAGGACGGGGGAGCCGTGGTTTACGAAGGAAGTGGAATCTCTGGTCAAGAGGAAGAAGAAGGCTGATGTGAGGATAAGATGTGAAGGCTCAGTTAGGGCGCTGGAGGGTTACAAGGTAGCCAGGAAAGACCTAAAGAGAGAGTTCAGAAGAACCAGGAGGAGACATGAGAAGTTGTTGTCGGATCAGGGTAAACCCTAAGGCTTTCTATAGGCATTTAAGGAATAAAAGAATGACGAGAGTAAGAGTAGGGCCAATCAAGGTTAGTAGTGGGAAGTTGTGTGTGGAGTCAGGGGAGAGAGGGGAAGCACTTAATGAATATTTTTCGACGGTATTCACTGTGAAAACGACAATGTTGTCGAGGAGAATACTGAGACAGAGGCTACTAAACTAGGTGTGATTGAGGTTAACAAGGAAGAGGTATTAGATATCCTGCAGAGCGTGAAAATAGTTAGGTCCCCGGTCCAGATGGGATTTAACCTAGGATCCCCTGGGAAGTCAGGGAGGAGATTGCAGAGCCTTTGGCATTGATCTTTAAATCGTCATTGTCTACAGGAATAGTGCTAGAAGACTGGAGGATAGAAAATGTGGTTCCCCTGTTCAAGACGGGGAGTAGAGACAACCCAGATTATTATCAAACAGTGAGCCTTACTTCAGTTGTTGGTAAAGTGTTGGAAAAGGTTATAACAGATAGAACTTATAATCATTTCGAAAAGAATAATTTGATTAGGGATAGTCAGCACGTTTTTGTGAAGGGTATGTCGTGCCTCACAAACCTTACTGAGTTCTTTGAGGAGGTGACTAAATTGGTAGATGAGCGTAAACCGGCTGATGCGGTGTTTCTGGATTTCAGCAAGGCATTCGATAAGGTTCCCCAAAATAGGCTATTGTACAAAATGCAGAAGAATTGGATGTGGGAGATATAGCAGTTTGGATCAGTAATTGGCTTGCTGGAAGAAGACAGAGGGTGGTGTTTGATGGGAAATGTTCATCCTGGAGTCCAGTCCATAGTGGTGTACCTCAATGGTCGATGGTGGGTCCACTGCTGTTCATAATTTTTATAAACGACTGGGATGAGGGCGTAGAAGGGTGGGTTAGTAAATTTGCAGACGGCACTAAGGTCGGTGGAGTTGTGGATAGAGACGAAGGATGTTGTAGGTTACAGAGAGAGATAGATAAGCCGCAGAACTGGTCTGAGCAGTGGCAAATGGAGTTTAATGCGGACAAGTGTGAGGTGATCCACTTTGGTCTGAGTAACCAGAATGTAAAGTACTGGGCTAATGGTAAGATTCTTGGTCGTGTATATGAGCAGAGAGATCTCGGTGTCGTGGTACAGAGATCCTTGAAAGTTGCCACCCAGTTTCACAGGGTTGTGAAGAAGGCATACAGTGTTTTACCTTTTATGAATAGAGGGATCGAGTTCCGGAACCATGAGGTTATGCTGTAGTTGTACAAAACCCTGGTGCGGCCGCAGTTGGAGTATTGTGTATAGTTCTGGTCACCGCATTATGAGAAGGATGTGGAAGCTTTGGAAAGGGTGCAGAGGAAATCTACTGGGATGTTGCTTAATATGGAGGAAAGTCTTACGAGGAAAGGCTGAGTGACTTGAGGCTGTTTTCATTAGCGAGAATAAGGTTGAGAGGTGACTTAATAGAGACATCGAAGATAATCAGAGGGTGAGATAGGGTGGACAGGGACAGCGTTTTTCCAAGTATGGTGACGGCGAGCACGAGGGGACGTAGCTTTAAATTGAGGGGTGATAGATATAGGACAGATGTCAGAGGTAGTTTCTTTACTCAGAGGGTAGTAAGGGTATGGAATGCTTTGCCCGCAATGGTAGTATATTCGCCAACTTTAAGTATATTTAAGTCGTAATTGGACAAGCATATGGACGTACATGAAATAGTGTCGGTGAGATGTGCTTCAGATTGGTATGACAGGTCAACGCAACATCGAAGGCTGGAGGGCCTGTACTGCGCTGTAATGTTGGATGTTCTATGTTATAAAACTGGTCAAGCGATATTGTGAGCTTGATTAAAAAATAGTACAGTGTGATGAAAACAGGTGATGCCCTTCAAAAGTACAGCCACCGCAAGGGGAATCCTTAAAAATGAGGGGGAAAGAATGGCCTTGAAATATCCTTGGCAGATACTTTTAAGGAAAGGCCACAAGGTATTTTATCAGATAGAGTTAGAGTAGGAGGGTTCTCAGATAAATAGGGGGGGCCTGTTCGAAACCAAAGGAACAATCTATACATGGAGCCAGAGGAAGTAGGTGATATCTTCAATGAATACTTCTCATCTGTATTCACATCGGAGAAAGGCATTGTAGCGAGGGTTTTCAGTCGGGATGGTGAGGTTCTGGAACATGTTAAGATCAACAAGGAGGAGGTATTAAATGATTCCACTGGTTTAAAGGTGGAGAAATCCCCAATGCCCCATGAATTGTCTGCCGGCAGCAATGGGAGGTAAGTGAGGAGATTGCGAAGGCCCTGGTGATATATTTAAAACCTTGCTGGCCAAAGGTTAGGTGCCACATGACTGGAGGACAGCTAATATGGTTCCTTTGCTCAAGAAGAGCAGCAGGGATAGGCCAGGTAATTACAGAGCAGATAGCCTGACAGCAATGGGAGGGAAAGTATTGGAAACAATTCTGAGGATGAATCAACACATGCACAGGCAAGGATGAAATCGGCTGACTCATCACGGATTTGCCAGAGGAAGATAGTATCTGTGGAATTCAGTGGATTCTTTTGAAATGGTGTCTGAATATATTGATGAGGGCAGTGCAGATGATGTGGTTTACATGTACTTGAATAAGGCCTTTGGCAAGATCACACATGAAAGGCTGGTCCAAAACGAAAGAGCCTATGGGATCCAAGGAAAGTTGGTAAATTAGGTACAAAATTGGTGGATAAACTTCTTTCTGTTTGAAATTCTTTCACCAGCGGGTGTACCACAGAGGTCCGTGCAGGAACCATTGCTGGCCATTCTGTGGAACAATAAAGTTGGATTTGAAAGCAGAAGGCATCATTAGTCGGTTTGAAGATGTAATTAAAGTTGTGGATGTTGTTCACAGTGAGGCGGATGGTCTCAAGCTACAGTCCAATGTCGATCAAATGATAATCTGAGCAGAGTTTAGTACTGATCAATGTCTTATCCTGCGGGAGGTATGATACGCGAAGGACAGACATAATGTATGGTCGGTCCTTGTGGAAAACTGAGGAACACAGGGACCATAGTGGACAAATCCCTAGATCCATGAATGTGACAGCACAGGGAAACAGGGTGGGGACTGAACTGGCAGTGGGAGGGGGACCTATATCTTGGTGGGCAAAATTGCTCAAGCTGCTCCAGAGAATATAAACTAGTCTGGCAGGGTGTTGGACCTTAAATAGCCATTCGCCCAGAAATAAGTTTGAGGCTGGAACACAAGGTAAAGAGAGCAATTTCAACAGACAAGACAGGCAAGAACATAACAGGGAATGGAGAAAAATCGATGATTAAACTGCATTTATTTCAACGCAAGGGGCCTGACTGCTAAGGAAGTTGAACTCAGGGTATGGATTGGAACATGGGAATGGGATATTTTAGTTATTACAGAAACACAGCTGAGGGAGGGTCGGGACTGGCTGCTCATTGTTTCAAGGCTGCATGATGCATCAAAGCGGAGGCAAGGGAGGACACTAGATGTTGGGTTTTGATTGTATGAATCAGCCCAGCAGTACTGAGAGAGATATTCGCGTGGGATCGGCCAGTGAAGCAATGTTAGTGGAACTGAGAAATAAGACTTTGATACGATTGTACTGCTGAACCCGAATAATCAGTGGCAGATGGAGGAACAAATTTATCAGGAAAACTGAAATATCAATCATAATAATAAGGCTGTTAGGTTAGATTAGATTCTCTCCAATGTGGAAAGAGGTCATATCAGCCTAACTAGTCCACACCTACCCTCTAAAGAGCAACCCACCCAAACCTATTCCCCTTTATCTATCCCTAACACTGGACAAGTTTCCTGATCTGCACATTTTTGGACTGTGATAGGAAACCCATGCAGATGCGCGGAGAATGTGCAAAACTCCAAACAGGCAGCCACCTGAGGCTGAAATTGAACCTGGGTTGTTGAACGCTGTAAGGGAGCAGCGCTAGCCACTGATCAACCGTGCTGCCGCCTGCTAGGTAGGGTTTTTTGACTTTCCTAATCTCGACTAGGTAGGCCAGTGTTCAGTGTTTGCAAGGGAGGAATTTGGGAATTGCGTTCCAGAAAACTCCCAATCATTATTAAAATTGCCTAAAAAGAGAAAGAGGCATAACCTGACCTCCCCTTGGGAGACATGATAGGGAAAGGGACTGAGGTGTTAGTGGGAAAGCATTTTGCCAAAATGACCACAACTCTACAAGTGTGAAAATAGCGATGGAAAAGGACAGGCCTGGTCAGCAAGTTCAAGGCATAAAATGGATCCGGAACAATCTTGATAGTATGAGCCAGGAAATTTCAAAACGTGGTTGAGGTGTCTACTTGCAAGGAAAGGGAAGTCTAGCAATTGAGAATATTTTAAAAGTGAGACAAATTGAGCGTTCAACACCAGCATGTTCCTGTCTGTCTGCAGGTCACAGCTGACAGCATTAGGAAATACTGGCCGTTTATTGAGGGTTTTGTCAAGGAAAAGGGGGCACATGTCAGGTATAGACAGCTGGATCAACGGAATCCATGACGACCACAGGGGCTGGAGGATGGAAATCAGAAACAGTACCACATAGGAGCCCTAGAAAACAATGAAGCCATCGATGTGTGGAACTGCAGGATATAGCTAAGATCCTAAACAAAATATTTTCACTCCAGAACTTATTGTGCAGGAAGACTAGGGAACTAAGGGAGCTAAAGAGAACTACATTGCACCACAATTGGTGTACTCTGTGCAATTACAGTCTCCCTGCTCTCGGAAGGATGTTGTGAAATCTGAAAGGCCTCAGAGAAGATTATCAACGTATTGTCAGGGTTATTGAAGAGTCAGCTGTGGCTATTTTCCCTGAAGCGTCGGAGACTGAGGGGTGACCCCACAGTAGTTTATAGAAACATGAGGGACATGGATTGTATGAACATTCAAGGTCCTTTCCCAGGGGTTGTGGAGTCCAAAACTAGAGGGCAGAAGTTTATGAGAGACCTAAGGGACAGCTTTTTCAAGCACATGGTGATGCATGTATGGAATGAGCTGAGAGAAAAAGTAATGGAGAGTGATACTATGACAAAATGTAAAAGGTATCAGGATGGGTATATGAATAATAAGGGTTTAGAGATACATGGGCCAAATGCTGGTAAATGGGACATATTGTTTAGATATTCTGGTCATTGTGGACGAGTTGGACCGAAGGGTCTGTTTCCATGCGGTGCATCTCTATGACTTGAGAAGTGTGTGTGCTCTTGAAAAGGTGGTGCGAGAGGTTTTAAGACACAAAGGTATGGAAAGCCCCAGGACCTGATTAAGTGTACAATAGAACATTGTGGAATGCTGGCAACAAATTGTGGAGCCCTGAGCAAAGGTATTTGTACCATTGACAGCCATGTGCGATGTGCTGGAACCTGGAGGGTGGCATAGTGGACAGTGAAGAAAGTTTGCTAAGATTACAAAGGGATCTTGATGATGTGAGTGAATGGGCTGAAAAACTATGGATGGAATTCAATCTGAATAAATGCGAAGTAATGTATTTGGGAAAACGAACAAAAGGGTAGAGCTTATACAATTAATGTTAGGGCTCGGTTAGTGTTTTAAAGAAGAGGGACCTCCGGGTTCAGGTACATAATTCTTGAAGCTTGCATCACAGGATGGATAAGGCAATGCTTGGCATGCTTGACTATTGTTCAGTCCATTGAGTGTAGGATTTGGGGCGTTATGTTGAGATTGTACAGACATTGGTGAGGCCTTTTCTGCAGTACTCTGTCCAGTTCTGATCGCCCAGTTATAGGAAGGATATTATTAAGCTGCAGAGCGTTCAGAAGAGATTTACCAGGACGTTGCTGGGTATGGAAGGCTTGAGTTATGAAAAATGGCTGGATAGGTTGAGTCCTTTTTCACTGGAGATTGAGTCGCGACCTTATAAAAGTTTATGTTAAAAATTAGTGATATAGATAGAGTTAATGGCAGTTGTCTTTTCCCCAGGATGGGGGAGTCTCAAGAGAAGGCAAAATATTTTTAATGTTAGAAGAGAGAGATGTTCAAAAACAATTATAGCGTTTAAAAGACATTTGGACAAGTACGGAATAGGAAAGGGTAGGAGGGATATGGGACAGCAACAGGCAGCTGGGACAAGCTTAGTTTTAGATTATAGTTGGTATCAACCGAAGTAAATTTCCATGCTGTGTGACTCTATGGAACGAAAGAGCAAGTAGCCCAATGTCGATGGTGGGTACGTTGTGGAAGTGATCCTGCCAGACAGGAGTTCATTCATTTGAAAATGCAAGGATTGTTGCAAGATAATGTGCACAGCTTTGTGCATATAAATTCAGGTCTCACAAACTTGATTGCTTTTGCTGAAGTGGTGACCAAACATTGTCTACACTCATATCAGCAAGGTCTTT
>NW_025201422.1:0-1866 GCF_004010195.1 Chiloscyllium plagiosum
GGAATGGTGAAAAGGTATTGATTAACAGGGAGAAATCTGATGGACAAAAAGACGGGGCAGAGGGCTATGACGGAAAAGCAGGCAGCAGCAGGAAGATTGGTAAAGATATCACAAGTTTCAGAATGACTGAGCAGCTGATGTGATCTATATGGACTATTGTAAGGCATTCGACAAGGTTCCCCATGGGAGACTGATTAGCAAGGTTAGATCTCATGGAATACAGGGAGAACCAACCATAAGGATACAGAACTGGCTCAAAGGTAGAAGACAGCGGCTGGTGATGGAGTTGTTTTCAGACTGGAGGCCTGTGACCAGTGGAGTGCCACAAGGATCGGTGGTGAGTCCTCTACTATTTGTCATTTACATAAATGATTCGGATGCGAGCATAAGAGGTAGAGTTAGAACATAGAAGAATACAGCGCAGTACAGGCCCTTTGGCCCTCGATGTTGCGCCGATCCAAGCCCACCTAACCTATACTAACCCACTATCCTCCATATACCTATCCAATGCCCGCTTAAATGCCCATAAAGAGGGAGAGTCCACCACTGCTACTGGCAGGGCATTCCATGAACTTACGACTCGCTGAGTGAAGAACCTACCCCTAACTTCAGTCCTATATCTACCCCCCCTTAATTAAAAGCTATGCACCCTTGTAATACCCGACTCCATACGCGGGAAAAGGTTCACACTGTCAACCCTATCTAACCCCCTAATCATCTAGTACACCTCAATCAAGTCACCCCTAAACCTTCTTTTCTCTAATGAAAACAGCCCCAAGTGTCTCAGTCTTTCCTCATACGATCTTCCTTCCATACCAGGCAACATCCTGGTAAACCTCCTCTGCACCCGTTCCAGTGCCCCCACATCCTTCCTATAGTATGGCGACCAAAACTGCACACAATATTCCAGATGCGGCCGCACCAGAGTCTTATACAACTGCATCATGACCTCAGGACTCCGGAACTCAATTCCTCTACCAATAAAAGCCAGTACGCCATATGCCTTCCTCACCGCACTATTTACCTGGGTGGCAACTTTCAGAGATCTGTGTACATGGACACCAAGATCCCTCTGCTCATCCACACTACCAAGTATCCGACCATTAGCCCAGTACCCCATCTTTTTGTTATTCTTCCCAAAGTGAATCACATCACACTTAGCTACATTGAATTCCATTTGCCACCTTTCATTATTGGGATTGTATTATAGACCCCCAATAGTCAGAGGGAAATTGAGAAACAAACTTGTAAGGAGATCTCAGCTATCTGTAAGAATAATAGGGTAGTTATGGTAGGGGATTTTAATTTTCCAAACATCGACTGGGACTGCTATAGTGTTAAAGGTTTAAATGGAGAGGAATATCTTAAGTGTGTACAAGACAATTTTCTGATTCAGTATGTGGATGTACCGACTAGAGAAAGTGCAAATCTTGACCTACTCTTGGGAAATAAGGCAGGGCAGGTGACTGAGGTGTCAGTGGGGGAGCACTTTGGGGCCAGTGACCATAATTCTATTCGTTTTAAAATAGTGATGGAAAAGGATAGACCAGATCTAAAAGTTGAAGTTCTAAATTGGAGAAAGGCCAATTTTGACGGTATTAGGCAAGAACTTTCAAAAGCTGATTGGAGGCAGATGTTCGCAGGTAAAGGGACGGCTGGAAAATGGGAAGCCTTCAGAAATGAGATAACAAGAATCCAGAGAAAGTATATTCCTGTCAGGGTGAAAGGGAAGGCTGGTAGGTATAGGGAATGCTGGATGACTAAAGAAATTGAGGGTTTGGTTAAGAAAAAGAAGGAAGCATATGTCAAGTATAGACAGGATAGATCGAGATGAATCCTTAGAAGAGTATAAAGAAAGTAGGAGTA
>NW_025201422.1:4286-7083 GCF_004010195.1 Chiloscyllium plagiosum
GTACGTGTATGGAATGAGCTGCCAGAGGAAGTGGTGGAGGCTGGTACAATTGCAACATTTAAGAGGCATTTGGATGGGTATTTGAATAGGAAGGGTTTGGAGGGATATGGGCCGGGTGCTGGCAGGTGGGACTCGATTGGGTTGGGATATTTGGTCGGCATGGACGGGTTGGACCAAAGGGTCTGCTTCCATGTTGTACCTCTCTATGACTCTCTGACTGTGTGAGGCTGGGCCGACACAACTAGACCTGCATGATTAAAGTGCCGTGGCCATAATGATATGCAGGCAGAACATCGAGCAATGAAGGTTTGTCATAAGCAGGAGAGGGTACCGTTGGCTGTGAGGAAAATGTCGTGGACGTGGAAGTGGGGCTACAGCGAATAAAGAACTGCTCATGTCCCAAATCGGCAATTTATACTGAGTCAGGTTCTGCCGAATTCAGTGGTAGAAATTCCCCTGGCGATTTTCTGAGTCTGTCCACCATGGACCCAAAATCTTGGGGGTTTGTTGGGGCTTTCAGCACAACTGAGACATGGGGCGTGAAAGCTTGACTGGAACGGGAAAACGGCTCTTAGTCAGCAGGGAGGAGAACATCTGCTGCTCAGCCGTCTTCTCCAACATAATAAAAATCAGTCAATTTCAGTGCCGAAGGCCGACTGTGATAGTGGTCCTTAAGAGTGGTGTATCATGGGCCGGGGTGGATCAGGTAATCCACAGCGCAGTGGAGATTGCACAGAAAACGACCCGTTTAATGGATCCAGTGCAGGAAGGCAGTGGTTGGAGATAGCGTGGTGCGCATGAAAGATGGAAGGAAGTGAAGAAGAAAAGCACGTACTGGGTTGTCTGGGACTGACCAAGCATGAAGGGAAGGAGGGTGTGTGTGTATAGAGGTGACAGACTGATCATCGCTGCCTGCAAAAGGTGTAAAATGGAGACAGCGAGCTCCAATGTGTGACCCTTGGGGAACAATAAATGGAGGCGCTAAGTTTGAACAGTGTTTGGCGATGGAGGAGGGCAACCGGGCGGGATGTAAAAAATCATGGAATGTTCATGAACGGTCAATGGACCGTCACTCATAAGGACAGTAGCACAAAGGGATTCGACAAAAGCCACTCCTGAGATACCCACAGAGCAAACATTTTCAGAGCGGAAAGAAGGAGCCACCCAGGGAGGCGCAGCTAAATGGGTGGCTCTAAATTCCAACAAATGTTGTGGCTTCCATCTTCCCAATGTTGCCTGGAAACTCATTGGTGCGGATTGTTTGGAGGGAGCCGTTATTGTCAGGTGTGTTCAGGAAGGTTTTCTGACTTAGTATGTCGACAGGCCGACGAAGGGAGAGGCCATTTTGGATTTGATGCTCGGCAATGAGCCGGGACAAGTGTCTGATATCGCGGTGGGTGAACACTTTGGTGATATTGCTCACAACGGCCTCACATTTACCACAGCCTTGGAGAGGGGTGGTTACCAAGGGAAGATAGGTTTCAGTACATATTTCAGCATCTGCAGTAATTTGCTCCTGAGAGTCAATCAGTTTCGATCATCTAACGTTCGCAGGATGTTTAGCCTTTACATGGTCCCAAACTCCAGATCATCTAAACAAATTCTGGATATTTGTGGTACCAACACCAATCACTGAGAAACATCACGAGACACTGATTGCCATACAATTTCTTGTCACAACCCTTTTCACTAATGTACAGTTCAAAGGCACGCAACCTTGTGGGGACTCAAGCAGATACGGAAAGAAGAATGGGTGAACCTGACAGTCTTGGGTAACAAAGGCATTACCGACAAAACGTTTGGCCTCAGATTGTGCCGCTGAATCAGTCTGAATGCACATTCTGTGCAAACGTGTCACAAACGCAAGCAAAAGGAATATTTTATGTTCCCTAACAGCATTACTTTGCTCGTCACCACATTTAACAGTAATACACTGGAAATTATAATAAAGGCTGCGTGATAATTTTGGGAAGAGTACAATTATGGATAGTTATGCTGGCAAGAGTTATATTTGAAGAGTTCAAAAAATATTCTGCCAGTGTTTCTTTGAACACCACATTTTGAAAATGGAAAGGGCCGTAACTGTTGCAAATCAACCATGAGGCGATGAATCCGAGTGAATGACTAATGTCCCAGAAAGAGATCCTCCTGGATCTTGTGATAAAGTGGAATGTTTGAAAATGATGAAAGAAAGGTCAAGTTACATTTGAAATCAGGAGCAAAGTCAATTCTATACGTTTGAGAGGAGAACTGACCAAGATAAACAGGATAAATGTACTGGAATATATATCTGTAAATGAACGCTGGAAAACATTTGAAGGAACAGTGTGAAATGTTAAGCAAGACGGTAGTCCATTGAAGCAGAAGAAAACCTCAGGAAACATTACCAACTGTCCCTCAGTCAAGAGGGAACTAATCAAACTCAATTCAAAGAAGTACAGATTAACCAGTTTAACTAAAGAGTGTGTTTTTGGAGCAGTCCATAGGATGCTATAATATGGAAGTAGGAGCAAATGGGATTGCAAGGGTTGTCATAAAAAGAGGAGTGCAGCTTGAAGAGGAAATATTGTCAGGGTTTAATACATAGTCGGGATTGGGATGGTTGTAGGTGCTGGAGGTGTGACAGAGAGGAAAAAGGGACTGAACATTGTTGAAAACACAGTACGAATTGCTGTAGATTGAGGTGTTTGCAGAGGTAAGCAGGGAAATACGCACTTTAATTTCTTCACTCATGACGTGAGTGTATTAATGGTTCACCAGCAATTATTGCTCACCGCAAATTGACTGGAAGTGTCTG
>NW_025201423.1:0-1262 GCF_004010195.1 Chiloscyllium plagiosum
AAATCATGAGAGAGGCATATGTAAGGTGAATGGCAGGTTTTCCCCAGAGTGGGGAAATTCAAAACTAGGGGATATGTTTTTAAGGTGAGAGGATAAAGATTTTAAAAAAGACATGAGGGGTAAATGTTTTTTAAAGGGTGAGGTGGTTCGTTTGTGGAATGAACTTCCAAAGGAACTGGTGGATGTGGGTACAGTTACAATGATTAGATATTTGGATGAGTACATGAACAGGAAAGGTTTGGAGGGATATGGGCCAGGAGCAGGCAGGTGGGACTAGTTTAGTTTGGGAACATGGTTGGCATGGACTGGTTGGACCGAAGGGTCTTTTTCTGTGCTTACAATTGTATGACCATGCCCCATGACCTGAAAGACATTCCCCAACCAAGCTTCACGACCCAGGGGATGCACCAGGAACAGAGTCTGAGAGACCAATCCTGACCAGGCCCTGGATGATACACCTGGTCCCAGATCCGAGGAGATGCACCAGGACTAGGCCGCAGGCTGAGAGGAGCTCCTCTACTAGGCGTCAGGACCCTGGAAACACTAAGGCCAGGCCCTGGATGACCCACTGGGCTCCAGGCCCCAGGGTCTGAAAGACAACGTCTCATCGGGCCTTTGGACCTAGGAGATGCACTGGCATGAGGTCCCATGGCCTGAGGGCCAAACCTAGACCAGGCCTCAGGCCTGAGGGCCACACCCAGACCAGGCCCAACGGCCTGAGGGCCACACCAAGGCCAGGCCACGGGCCTGAGGGCCAAACCCAGACCAGGCCTGACAGCCACACCCAGACCAGGCCCCACAGTCTGAGGGCCACACCCAGACCGGGTCTGACTGCCTGAGTGCCAAATCCAGACCAGGGCCCACAGTCTGAGGGCCACACCCAGACCGGGTCTGACTGCCTGAGTGCCAAATCCAGACCAGGCCCCGGGCCTGAGAGCCACACCTAGGCCAGGCCCCAGGGACTGAGAGCCACACCCAGACCAGGCCCCAGGCCTGAGAGCCACACCCAGACCAAGCCCCGGGCCTGAGAGCCACACCCAGACCAAGCCCCGGGCCTGAGAGCCACACCCAGACCAAGCCCCGGGCCTGAGAGCCACACCCAGACCAAGCCCCGGGCCTGAGAGCCACACCCAGACCAAGCCCCGGGCCTGAGAGCCACACCCAGACCAAGCCCCGGGCCTGAGAGCCACACCCAGACCAGCACCCACAGCCTGAGGAACACACCCAGACCAAGCCTGAGAGCCACACCCAGACCAGGCCCC
>NW_025201423.1:2750-7084 GCF_004010195.1 Chiloscyllium plagiosum
ACCAACACTCACAAACACAGATACTCACACACACACCGACACTAGCGCACACCAATACTCGCACACGACACCTGCATACAACGACACTTGCACACACCGACACCGACACTCGCACACACCGACACGCTCATACACACCCTGACACTCGCACACACCGACACTCGCACGCACCGACACTCGTACACTCACACTGACACTCGCACACACACACCGACACTCGCACACACAGACCGACACTCGCACACCAACACTCACACACACTGACACGTGCGCAAACCGACACTTGCGCACACCGACACTCGCACACAATGACACTCGCACACACCGACACCCGCACACACCGATAGTTGCACACACCGACACTCGCACACACCAACAGTCGCGCACACCAACACTCGCACACACTGACAGTCGCACACGACAGTCGCACACACTGACAGTCGCACACACCGACACTCACACACACACACACCGACACTTGTGCACACCGAAACTCGGACTCACCGACACTCACACACACGAACATTCGCACACACTGACATTCGCACACACCGAAACTCGCACACACCGCCAGTCGCACACACACCGACACTCACACAAACACCGACACTCGCACACACCGACACTCACACACTCACACCGACACTCGCACACCCCGACACTCGCACACCCCGACATTCACGCACACCGACACTCGCACACAACGACACTCGCACACCCCGACACTCGCACACCCCGACATTCGCGCACACCGACACTCGCACACAACGACACTCGCACACACCGACACTCGCACATGACACTCGCATACAACGACACTTGCACACACCGACACTCACACAAACACCGACACTCGCATACACCGACACACTCATACACACCCTGACACTCGCACACACCGACACTCGCACACACAGACCGACACTCGCACACCAACACTCACACACACTGACACGTGCGCAAACTGACACTCGCGCACACCGACACTCGGACACAATGACACTCGCACACAATGACACTCGCACACACCGACACCCGCACACACCGATAGTTGCACACACCGACACTCACACACACCAACAGTCGCGCACACCAACACTCGCACACACTGACAGTCGCACACGACAGTCGCACACACTGACAGTCGCACACACCGACAGTCGCATACACCAACAGTCGCACACATCAACACTCGCACACACTGCCAGTCGCACACACACCGACATTCACGCACACAACGACACTCGCACACAATGACACTCGCACATGACACTCGCATACAACGACACTTGCACACACCGACACTCACACAAACACCGACACTCGCATACACCGACACACTCATACACACCCTGACACTTCGACACACCGACACTCACACACACCGACACTCGTACACTCATACTGACACTCGCACACACTCACACCGACTCTCGCACACACAGACCGACACTTGCACACCAACACTCACACACACCGACACGCGCGCAAACCGGCACTTGCGCGCACCGACACTGACACACAATAACACTCGCACACCGACACTCGCACACACTGACAGTCGCACACACTGAGAGTCGCACACACCGACAGTCGCACACACCGACAGTCGCACACACCAACACTCGCACACACTGACAGTTGCACACGACAGTCGCACACACCGACAGTCGCGCACACCGACACTCTCACACACCAACACTCACACACACTGACACTCGCACACACATCGAAACTCACACATACACCGACACACACATTCACCGACACTCGCACACACCAACACTCACACACACTGACAGTCACACACACTGACAGTCGCACACACATCGAAACTCACACATACACCGACACACACATTCACCGACACTCGCACACACCGACACTCGCACACACACCGATACTGAGACTCACACACCGACAGTCGCACACACACTGACACTTGCACACACCGATACTCACACGCCAATACTCACACACACACCGACACTCGCACACACCAACAATCACAAACACTGATACTCACACACAATGACATTCGCGCACACCGATACTCACACACACCGACACTCGCACACACACCAACACTCACAAACACCGATACTCACACACACCAACACTCGCGCACACCGATACTCTCACCCGCTTATACAAAACTTAGTTTTTTACACAGAGCTTTGCTTTGACAGCTTCAGCTTCTGCCTCCCCTCAGCCCTGCCTCCTTGGCCTCTGCGACCCACTTGCCAGCTCCAGGCCAGTGACATGTGCACAGAGATAATTTCTTGTCATGAGCAGCTGATGTCACGTGCAAACTCTATGCGTGTGCCGGAGCTTCTATGGTATTATGGATAAGCACTCCATTTGTACTGATACTATACTCACAATGTAAATAATTCAGAAATAAATCTCCTCTGGTATAATCTCATTCGAGGTGTTTACCCATCTTGTTGCTTTGACGTATAGCCTCAATGTTAAATGAGCAAAGTCATGTCAGACTCTGAGAAGCTCTTAACGTGCCACTTTGGCTGCCACTTTCACTCATCCTTCTTATGTTTTGTTGTCATCTTTGTGAATCAACACCAGAATAAATGCCGACCTGTATTTGGCTGCTCCCCCACACCCACAACTCGCTTGAAACATGGGAATTTCAGTTAAAAGGTGGCTATTTTATGAATCCTCAGATGTCGTTGGAAAGAGTTAGTTGCACATTTTTTAAGTCAAGTTTTTTTTCTGGATATTGAGAGTTGCACAAATAACTTCCCTGCTGTAAGAATACTTTATGTTACTGAAAACTAGCGTTTCTTTACACTGTCAGCACATTCTTCAAGTCACTGTAGTAAGTCTTCAAATGAAATTTGTGAGGTGAGATCTTAAATTGACATCACTTGAGGTTGACAGAAAAACAAATCATGGTACATTTGGGAAGAAACGTAGAGAGAATTCTTGATGTCGTGGCAAGCTTTTATCGTCTAAAGAAAGCTAGGATTGGTCAGTTATTTATCTCATGAATCTTCTTGAGTATTTCTAATGACAAGATTTCACAATAATAATAATTGGCTATGAGTCTCTCTGGGGCATTCTGAGGACATGCAAAGTGCTTTATAAATGCGTGTTATTTGTATCCATCTTTGTTTCAGGTCGTTTTATAAGTTACCGTTTCAATGTGTGCATTTCACCACAGCATTTTACAATCTGCTATAATATTTTCAATGCATCTGTGTGACAGAATAGGCCTGTCACTCTTAATCCAAATTGCACTATAAGACTAGGATTTCAATACTTAAGCAAGAAAAACAATGTATGCATTTCTTTAACCTACAGGTATGTAGGAGTGTTTTATAACACATAAAAATGCCCTTTTGGTGTTGTTCTACCAACACACATCCATTAAACTGTTATAGAAATATAGCAGAGGGGATCTTGATGAGAATAAACAGACTGGAATACATGCTATCCTTACATTTCAGGACAAATGATGGAATGAAATAATAATATTCAGAGTAAAATTCTGTGGCAGATGGAAAACCTAAGTAAGGGACAGAAAGTGATGCAGATACTCACGAGGTCTGGCAGCACTGTGTGGAGAGAGAAACCCAGTTGCTGTTGCAATTTGATGACCTTTCATAGAATTGCAAGCAGGCCATTATATTGCTGTGATATTGGCCCAGGGAAGTAATTTGAGAATTTGAATTCAGCATATGAATTCAGAAATTTAAAGCATAAGTGGAAAACCCATGACTATTGAGCATATCCATTTACTCTAACGCAACACAATTCCAAAATAAGGAGGTCTCATATTTATGATGGCGATGAGGAAGAATTTCTTCTCTCAGAGAGTCATTTAGTCTGAAGAATTCTATCCTCAGTGAACAGTGGAGCTGAGTCATTGAAAGTATTCAAGACAAAGTTAGATTTTTGATTGATAAGGGAATCAAGGATGTGGGTGTTGAAGCAGGAAACTAGATTTGAGGCCACAATCACAACTATTATTTTATTGAATGGCACTGCAGGCTTGAGAAACTAAACGATGTACCCTCAACTCCTATTTCTTAGGTTACAAACAAGGATTTAGGAACATACAGATAAAATTGTCCATAAAGCAATTGGATTGTTGGATTTCATTTTATTCATGTCCTTGAGGGAGCTCAATCTGCCTCCTGGTCTCATCTAATTCTGGAATCTTTGGTTTCAGGTTGCACCATGAAATGGCCAATGAAGGCACTCAGCTCTATGAAACTATTTGAAAGGAAAGCAAGAGTTGGAGCTGATGGACTACTTCTCTGTGACATATACATTATAGGAAGTTACAACAAATGCAGAGTTCTTCTGGTGCA
>NW_025201424.1:0-7084 GCF_004010195.1 Chiloscyllium plagiosum
GCACTGTCGGAGGGTCAGTGCTGAGGGAGCGCCGCACTGTCGGAGGGTCAGTGCTGAGGGAGCGCCGCACTGTCGGAGGGTCAGTGCTGAGGGAGCGCCGCACTGTCGGAGGGTCAGTGCTGAGGGAGCGCCGCACTGTCGGAGGGTCAGTGCTGAGGGAGCGCCGCACTGTCGGAGGGTCAGTGCTGAGGAATTGCCGCACTGTCGGAGGGTCAGTGCTGAGGGAGTGCCGCACTGTCGGAGGGTCAGTGCTGAGGGATCGCCGCACTGTCGGAGGGTCAGTGCTGAGGGAGTGCCGCACTGTCGGAGGGTTAGTGCTGAGAGGGGGCCGCACTGTCGGAGTGTCAGTGCTGAGGGAGTGCCACACTGTCAGTGGGTCAGTGCTGAGGGAGTGGGCACTGCTGGAGGGTCAGTGCTGAGGGAGTGCTGCACTGTCGGAGAGTCAGTGCCGAGGGAGTGCCGCTCTGTCGGAGGCTCAGTGCCGAGGGAGTGCCGCACTGTCGGAGGCTTAGTGCCGAGGGAGTGCCGCACTGCCGGAGGGTCAGTGCTGAGTGAGTGCTGCACTACTGGAGGGTCAGTGCTGAGGGAGTGCTGCACTGTCGAAGGGTCAGTGCTGATCAATGTGGCACTGCGTGCAGGATCACGCTGGACTTTTCCTGGGTCTTGGTGTGAAGCCCGTGGTTTGGATGAACCGGTTATCACTCCGAAAGTGATTCGTTTTCTAGATTCTCGCATTGCTGCCTGTGGGATCTTGCTGTGCACAGCCCAGCAGCTGCATTTCCTGCACTCCCAAACCTCACTCGCCACCCTTCAGAAAACAGCTCATTGGCACCAAACCTAAAGTCTCGGGGAGAGGGCATGAGGTGTCCCAAGGCAGTGTGGGGGTGCTATGTGAATGCAGGTCTGCCCCTTTCTCCTCAGATGAAAGCTGCGGGGTACCAGTGCGCCCCTGTGCCCTCTCCCACTTACCGTGGGGCTTGTCAGCTCAATCTTTCTGGGTTTCAGCATCTTGCAGGTCTGTGGTGGGGCACAGAACGATCCCACTAGACAGGCTGCGATGATGATCAGCGTGGGGTAGACCGACATTTCTGCTCCTGGATTTGCTTTGTTGACTGCTGTTGTTGTTGTAGTAGTCAGGAGTCAGGAGCAGACGGAGTATTTATAGAGAAAGTTCCTGCTCACTGCTGACGAAGCACTGACAGCGTTTCTGGTAAATGACAGGAGGGGTCTTTCCTGACGAGATGTGGGGAAGTCTTGTTGAATATGTGCCATAACCAATTGCAACACTCACAGGCACACAGTCACCAAAAACAACAATATTGCAGACCGGGAAGTTTCATCCTGAGCGATTACATGATGTTCTGAGCAGCTCTGGGAACTGACTGTACCGTGTCCTTGTTTCTGGCCTCATACAGTGGACGGCATTGTTACAAACTCACAGACCTCACTACAAAACTCCCACTGCAGCACTGAGGGAGAGGGCACTGTCGGAGGGTTAGTGCTGAGGGAGTGGGCACTGTCAAAGGGCCAATGCTGAGGGAGTGGGCACTGTCGGAGGGTCAGTGCTGAGGGAGTGCCGCACTGTCACAGGGTCAGTGCTGAGGGAGTGCCGCACTGTCAGAGGGTCAGTGCTGAGGGAGTGCCACACTGTCGGAGGGTCAGTGCTGAGGGAGTGCCACACTGTCAGTGGGTCAGTGCTGAGGGAGTGGGCACTGTCAAAGGGCCAATGCTGAGGGAGTGGGCACTGTCAGAGGGTCAGTGCTGAGGGAGTGCCGCACTGTCACAGGGTCAGTGCTGAGGGAGTGCCGCACTCTCGGAGGGTCAGTGCTGAGGGAGTGCCTTCGTTTAGTGACCTGAATGGGTTTTTATGACAATTAGCAGTGCTTTCACAGTCACCAGTGCATGCCATTGTCAGTTCTTTCTTTAATAACTGGATTTAGCCTGCACTAGCTGCTCAAAGGGGAACTGAACCAAGTTCCTGGAGCATTCAGCCAAGCCTCTGGGTTACTCGCTTCATGACATTTGCACATTATTATGGTTTTGTATATGATCCCTCACCGTGTGCCAGTGATTATTAAACTGTTGGTGAGCCCCGAATGGAGTCATAAATGAGTGGGGGGTTGCCAGTGCTGAGTGTGTAGCCAGTGCTGGGTGTGTTGCCAGTGCCGGTTGTGTTGCCAGTGCCGGGCGTGTAGCCAATGTCGGGTGTGTAGCCAGTGCCGGGCATGTTGCCAGTGCCAGGTATGTAGCCAGTGCCAGGTGATGCCAGTGCCGGGTGTGCTGCCCGTGCCGGGTGTATAGCCATTGCCGGGTGTATAGCCAGTGCCGGGTGTGTATCCAGTGCCAGGTGTGTAGCCAGTGCCAGATGTGTAGCCAGTGCCAGGTTTGTAGCCAGTACCAGATGTGTAGCCAGTGCTGAGTCTTTTGCCAGTGCCAGATGTGTAGCCAGTGCTGGGTTTGTAGCCAGTGCTGGGTGTATAGCCTGCGCTGGGTGTGTAGCCAGTGCTTGGTGTATAGCCAGTGCCGGGTGTGTAGCCAGTGCCGGGTGTGTTGCCCGTGCCGGGTGTATAGCCATTGCCGGGTGTATAGCCAGTGCCGGGTGTGTATCCAGTGCCAGGTTTGTAGCCAGTGCCAGATGTGTAGCCAGTGCTGAGTGTGTAGCCGGTGCCAGATGTGTAGCCAGTGCCAGGTTTGTAGCCAGTACCAGATGTGTAGCCAGTGCCGAGTCTGTTGCCAGTGCCAGATGTGTAGCCAGTGCTGGGTTTGTAGCCAGTGCTGGGTGTATATCCTGCGCTGGGTGTGTAGCCAGTGCTTGTTGTATAGCCAGTGCTGGGTGTGTAGCCAGTGCTGGGTGTATAGCCAGTGCCGGGTGTGTAGCCAGTGCCGGGTGTGTAGCCAGTGCCGGGTGTGTTGCCAGTGCCGGGCGTGTTGCCAGTGCAAGGTGTGTTGCCAGTGCCAGGTGTGTAGCCAATGTCGGGTGTGTAGCCAGTGCCGGGCATGTTGCCAGTGCCAGGTGTGTAGCCAGTGCCTGGTGATGCCAGTGCCGGGTGTGTTGCCCGTGCCGGATGTATAGCCAGTGCCAGGTGTGTTGCCAGTGCCGGGTGTGTTGCCCGTGCCGGGTGTATAGCCATTGCCGGGTGTATAGCCAGTGCCGGGTGTGTATCCAGTGCCAGGTTTGTAGCCAGTGCCAGATGTGTAGCCAGTGCTGAGTGTGTTGCCAGTGCCAGATGTGTAGCCAGTGCTGAGTGTGTTGCCAGTGCCAGGTGTGTAGCCAGTGCCAGGTTTGTAGCCAGTGCCAGATGTGTAGCCAGTGCTGGGTGTGTAGCCAGTGCTGGGTGTGTAGCCAGTGCCAGGTGTGTAGCCAGTGCCAGATGTGTAGCCAGTGCCAGGTTTGTAGCCAGTACCAGATGTGTAGCCTGCGCTGGGTGTGTAGCCAGTGCTTGGTGTATAGCCAGTGCCGGGTGTGTAGCCAGTGCTGGGTGTATAGCCAGTGCCGGGTGTGTAGACAGTGCCGGGTGTGTAGCCAGTGCCAGATGTGTAGCCAGTGCTGGGTGTATAGCCAGTGCTGGGTGTATAGCCAGTGCCAGGTGTGTTGCCAGTGCCAGGTGTGTAGCCAGTGCTGAGTGATTAGCCAGAGTTGAAATCAGAGAGTGTGGAGCTGGAAAAGCACAGCAGGTCAGGCAGCATCCGAGGAGGAGTATCAACGTTTCGGCCAAAAGCCCTTCATCAGGAATGGAGGCAGGGAGCCTCCAGGGTGGAGAGATAATGGGGGGTGGGGCTGAGGAGACGGTGGCAAAGAGTACAATAGGTGGATGGGGGTGATAGGTCGGAGAGGAGGTTGGAGAGGATAGGTGGGAAGGAAGATTGGGAGGTAGGACAGGTCACGAGGATGGTGCTGAGCTGGAAGGTTGGAACTGGGGTTAAGTGGGGGGAAGGGAAATGAGGGAACTGGTGAAGTCCACATTAATGCCCTGGGGTTGAAGTGTTCCGAGGCAGAAGATGAGGCATTCTTTCTCCAGGCATCGGGTGGTGAGTGAGTGGCGATGGAGGAGGCCCAGGCAGAGTGGGAGGGGGAGTTGAAATGTTGGGCCACAGGACGGTGGGGTTGATTTGTATAGCCAGTACTGGTTATGTCGCCAGTGCTGGGTCTGTAGCCAGTGCCCGTGTGTGTAGCCAGTGCTGAGTGTGTAGCCAGTGCCAGATGTGTAGCCAGTGCTGAGTGTGTAGTCAGTGCCTGGGTGTGTAGCCAGTGCTGAGTGTGTAGTCAGTGCCAGGTGTGTAGCCAGTGCTGGGTGTGTAGCCAGTGCCTGGGTGTGTAGCCAGTGCTGAGTGGCTAGTCAGTGCCGGGTGTGTAGCCAGGGCTGAATGTGTAGCCAGTGCCCGGGTGCGCAGCCCGTGCCCGGGTGTGTAGCCAGTGCCGGTGTGTAGCCAGTACGGGCATGTAGCCAGTGCTGAGTGTGTAGCCAGTGCCGGGTGTGTAGCCAGTGCCAGGTGTGTTGCCAGTGCCGGATGTGTACTCAGTGCCAGGTGTGTAGCCAGTGCTGAGTGTGTAGTCAGTGCCTGGGTGTGTAGCCAGTGCTGAGTGTGTAGTCAGTGCCAGGTGTGTTGCCAGTGCCAGGTGTGTTGCCAGTGCCGGATGTGTAGCCAGTGCTGAGTGTGTAGTCAGTGCCGGGTGTGTAGCCCGTGCCAGGTGTGTAGCCAGTGCCAGGTGTGTAGCCAGTGCTGAGTGTGTAGCCAGTGCCGGGTGTGTAGCCAGTGCCAGGTGTGTTGCCAGTGCCGGATGTGTAGCCAGTGCCAGGTGTGTTGCCAGTGCCGGATGTGTAGCCAGTACTGGTTATCTAGTCAGTGCCGGGTGTGTAGCCCGTGCCAGGTGTGTAGCCAGTGCCAGGTGTGTAGCCAGTGCCGGGTGTGTAGCCAGTGCCAGGTGTGTAGCCAGTGCTGAGTGTGTAGCCAGTGCCGGGTGTGTAGCCAGTGCCAGGTGTTTAGCCAGTGCCAGGTGTTTAGTCAGTGCCAGGTGTGTAGCCAGTGCCGGGTGTGTAGCCAGTGCCAGGTGTGTAGTCAGTGCCGGGTGTGTAGTCAGTGCCAGGTGCGTAGCCAGTGCCGGGTGTGTAGCCAGTGCCAGGTGTGTAGTCAGTGCCAGGTGCGTAGCCAGTACTGGTTATCTAGTCAGTGCCGGGTGTGTAGCCAGTGGCAGGTGAGTAGCCAGTGCCGGGTGTGTAGCCAGTGCTGGGTGTGTAGCCAGTGCCAGGTGTGTAGCCAGTGCTGAGTGGCTAGTCAGTGCCGGGTGTGTAGCCAGTGCCAGGTGAGTAGCCAGTGCTGGGTGTGTAGCCAGTGCTGGGTGACTAGTCAGTGCCCGGTGTGTAGCCAGTGCTGGGTGTGTAGCCAGTGCCCAGGTGTGTTGCCAGTACTGGTTATCTAGTCAGTGCCCGGTGTGTAGCCAGTGCTGAGTGTGTTGCTAGTGCTAAGTGTGTAGCCAGTGCTGGGTGTGTAGCTGTTGGGTGTATAGCCAGTGACCGTGTGTGTAGCCAGTGCCCGGTGCGTAGCCAGTACTGGGTGTGTAGTCAGTGCCAGGTGTGTAGCTAGTGCCGGGTCTGTAGCCAGTGCTAAGTGCGTAGCCAGTGCTGGGTGTGTAGTCAGTGCCAGGTGTGTAGCTAGTGCCAGGTCTGTAGCCAGTGCTAAGTGCGTAGCCAGTGCTGGGTGTATAGTCAGTGCTGGGTGTGTAGCCAGTGCTAGGTGTGTAGCCAGTGCTGGGTGTTTAGTCAGTGCTGGGTGCATGGCCAGTGCCAGGTGAGTAGTCAGTGTTGGGTGTGTAGCTAGTGCCGGGTGTGTAGCCAGTGCTGAGTGCGTAGCCAGTGCTGAGTGTTTGGTCAGTGCTGGGTGTTTAGCCAATGCTGGGTGTGCGGCCAGTGCCAGGGGTATAGCCAGTGCTGGGTGGGTATAGCCAGTGCTGAGTGTGTAGCCAGTGCTGGGTGGGTAGCCAGTGCCCGGTGTGTAGCCAGTGCTGAGTGTGTAGCTAGTGCTGAGTATGTAGTCAGTGCTGGGTGTGTAGCTAGTGCTGAGTGTGTAGCCAGTGCTGAGTTAGTAGCCAGTGCTGAGTGTGTAGCCACTGCTGGGTGTGTAACCAGTGCCCGGAGTGTAGCCAGTGCTGAGTGTGTTGCCAGTGCTGGGTATGTTGCCAGTGCTGAGTGTGTAGCCAGTGTCCGGAGTGTAGCCAGTGTCCGGAGTGTAGCCAGTGCTGAGTGTGTAGCCAGTGCTGCGTGTGTAGTCAGTGCCAGGTGTATAGCCAGTGCCGGGTGTTTAGTCAGTGCTGGGTGTGTAGCCAGTGCTGAGTGGCCTAACCAATGTCCTGTACAGCCGCAACATGACCTCCCAACTCCTGTACTCAATACTCTGACCAATATAAGAAAGCATACCAAACGCCACCTTCACTATCCTATCTATCCGCGACTCCACTTTCAAGGAGCTATGAACCTGCACTCCAAGGTCTCTTTGTTTAGCAACACTCCCTAAGACCTTACCATTAAGTGTATAAGTCCTGCTAAGATTTGCTTTCCCAAAATGCAGCACCTCGCATTTATCTAAATTAAACTCCATCTGCCACTTCTCAGCCCATTGGCCCATCTGGTCAAGATCCTGTTGTAATCTGAGGTAATCTTCTTCGCTGTCCACAACACCTCCAATTTTGATGTCATCTGCAAACTTACTAACTGTACCTCCTTGTGGCACTCCATTGGTCAATGGCCTCCAGTCTGAAAAACAACCCTCCACCACCTCCCTCTGTTTTCTATCTTTGAGCCAGTTATGTATCCAAATGGCTAGTTCTCCCTATATTCCGTGAGATCTAACCTTGCTAACCAGTCTCCCATGTGGAATCTTGTTGAACGCCTTACTGAAGTCCATATAGATCACATCTACCACTCTGCCCTCATCAATCCTCTTTGTTACTTCCTCAAAAAGCTCAATCAAGTTTGTGAGACATGATTTCCCACACACAAAGCCATGTTGACTATCCCGAATCAGTCCTTGCCTTTCCAAATACATGTACATCCTGTTTCTCAGGATTCCCTCCAACAACGTGCCCACC
>NW_025201425.1:0-1371 GCF_004010195.1 Chiloscyllium plagiosum
GATACTGGGACACAGGAACAGGAGGGAATAACTTAACTGCTCGATACTGGGAATAGGAACAGGATGGAGCCACTCAATTGCACGAGACTGGGTCACAGGAACAGGTGGCAGTCATTCCACTGCATGAGTCTGGGTCACAGGGAGAGGAGGGAGTCATTCAACTGCTCGAGATTGGGACACGGGAACAGGAGGCAGTCACTCAACTGCTTTAGATTGGGGCACAGGAACAGGAGGTAATCACTCAACTGCTCGAGACTGGGACACAGGCACCGGAGAGAGTCACTCAACTGCGTGAGATTGGGAAACAGGAACAGGAGGGAGTCACTCAACGTCTCGATACTGGGACACAGGAACAGGAAGGAGTCACTCAACTGCTCGATACTGGGAATAGGAACAGGATGGAGTCACTCAATTGCTTGAGACGAGGTCACGGGAACAGGAGGCAGTCATTCGACTCACGCGTCTGGAACACAGGGTCAGGAGGGAGTCATTCAACTGCTCGAGATTGGGATACGGGAACAGGAGGCAGTCATTCCACTGCATGAGACTGGGTCACAGGGAGAGGAGGGAGTCATTCAACTGCTCGAGATTGGGACACGGGAACAGGAGGCAGTCACTCAACTGCTCGAGACTGGGACACAGGTACAGGAGGCAGTCACTCAACTGCTCAACACTGGGAAACAGGAACAGGAGGGAGTCATTCAACTGCTCGAGACGGACACAGGAACAAGAGGCAGTCATTCAACTGCTCGAGACTGGGACACAGGAACAGGAGGCAGTCATTCCACTGCGCGAGACTGGAACACAGGAACAGGAGGGAGTCAGTCAACTGCTCGAGATTGGGACACAGGAAAAGGAGGCAGTCACTCAATTGCTCGAGATTGGGACACAGGGACTGGAGTGAGTCATTTAACTGCTTGAGACTGGGAAACAAGAACAGGAGGAATTCAGTCAACTGTTCGACTCTTGGACATAGGGACATGAGGGAGTCAGTCAACTGCTCGAGACTGGGACATAGGAAACAGGAGGGAGTCACTCAACTGCTCGAGATTGGGACACAGGAGCAGAAGGCAGTCGTTCAACTACTCGAGACTGGGACACAGGAACAGGAGGGAGTCACTCAATTGCTCGAGACTGGGACACAGGAACAGGAGGGAGTCACTCAATTGGTCGAGACTGGGACACAGGAACAGGAGGGAGTCACTCAATTGGTCGAGACTGGGACACAGGAACAGGAGGGAGTCACTCAATTGGTCGAGACTGGGACACAGGAACAGGAGGGAGTCACTCAATTGGTCGAGACTGGGACACAGGAACAGGAGGGAGTCACTCAATTGGTCGAGACTGGGACACAGGAACAGGAGGGAGTCA
>NW_025201425.1:1735-2428 GCF_004010195.1 Chiloscyllium plagiosum
ATGAGGGAGTCACTCAAATGCTTAAGACTGGGACACAGTGACAGGAGGGAGTCAGTCAACCGCTCGAGACTGGGACAGAGGAACAGGAGGGAGTCACTCAACTGCTGGAGACTCGGTCACAGGAACAGCAGGGAGTCACTCAACTGCACAAGACTGGGTAACAGTAACAGGATGGAGTCAGTCAACTTCTCGAGACTGGGACACAGGAACAGGAGGGAGTCATTCAACTGCTCGAGACTGGGACACAGGAGCAGAAGGCAGTCATTCAACCACTCGAGTCTGGGACACATGTACAGGAGGGAGTCACTCATCTGCTCGAGACTGGGACACAGGAACAGAAGGCAGTCATCCAACTGCTGGAGACTCGTTCACAGGAAGAGCAGGGAGTCACTCAACTGCACAAGACTGGGTAACAGTAACAGGAGGGAGTCAGTCAACCGCTCGAGACTGGGACAGAGGGACAGGAGGGAGTCATTCAACTGCTCGAGACTGGGACACAGGAACAGGAGGCAGTCAATCAATTGCTCGAGACTGGGACACAGGAACAGGAGGCAGTCACTCAACCGCTCGAGTCTGCACTCGAGTCTGGGACACAGGTGCAGGAGGGAGTCACTCAACTGCTCGAAACTGGGACACAGGAACAGAATGCAGTCATTCAACCGCTCGAGTCTGGGACACAGGTACAGGAGGGAG
>NW_025201425.1:2542-3475 GCF_004010195.1 Chiloscyllium plagiosum
GACAGGAGGCAGTCACTCAACTGTTCGAGACTGGAAAACAGGAACATGAGGGTGTCACTCAACTGCTCGAGACTGCGATACAGGAACAGGAGGTAGTCACGCAACTGCTCGAGATTGGGAGCCAGGAACGGAAAGGAGTCACTCAACTGCTTGAGACTGGGTTACAGGAACAGGAGAAGGTCATTCAACTGCTCGAAACTGTGAAACAGGAACAGGAGAGAGTCACTCAACTGCTCGAGATTGGGACACAGGAGCAGGAGGCAGTCGTTCAACTACTCGAGACTGGGACACAGGAACAGGAGGGAGTCACTCAATTGCTCGAGACTGGGACACTGGAACAGGGGGCAGTCATTCCACTGCCCGAGAGTAGGACACGGGAACAGTAGGCAGTGATTCCACTGCATGAGTCTGGAACACAACGACAGGAGGGAGTCATTCAACTGCTCGAGATTGGGACACTGGGACAGAAGGTAGTCATTCAACTGCTCGAGACTGGGAAACAGGAACAGGTGGGAGTCACGCAACTGCTCGAGATTGGGAAACAGGAATAGGAGATAGTCATGCAACTGCTCGAGACTGGGACACAGGGACAGGAGGCAGTCACTCAACTGCTCGAGTCTGGGTCACAGGAACAGGAGGGATTCATTCCACTGCTCAAGACTGGGACACAGGAACCGGAAGGAGACAGTCAACTGCTCGAGATTGGGACACAAGAACAGGAGGCTGTCACTCAACTACTCGAGACTGGGACACAGGAAGGGAGGGAGTCACTCAACTGCTTGAGACTGGATCACAGGAACAGGAGGCAGTCATTCCACTGCACGACATTGGGATATAGGGACAGGAGGGAGTCAGTCAACTGCTCAAGACTGGGAAACAGGAACAGGAGGGAGTCAGTCAACTGCTCGAGACTGGGACACTGGAACAGGAGGT
>NW_025201425.1:3548-7084 GCF_004010195.1 Chiloscyllium plagiosum
ACACAGGTACAGGAGGGAGTCAGTCAACTGCTCGAGATTTTGACACAGGGACAGGAGGGTGTCATTCAACTGCGCGAGACTGGTACACAGGAACAGGAGGGAGTCACTCAAATGCTTGAGACTGGGACACAGGGACAGGAGGGAGTCAGAAAACTGCTCTAGTACAGAGGTACGGGAAGGAGTCACTCAACTGCTTGAGACTGGGAAACAGGAACAGGAGGAAGTCATTCAACGGCTCGAGACTGGGAAAAAGGAACAGGAGGGAGTCAATCAACTGCTCGAGACTGGGACAACGGGATAGGAGGGAGTCAGTCAACTGCTCGAGATTTTGACACAGGGACAGGAGGGTGTCATTCAACTGCGCGAGACTGGTACACAGGAACAGGAGGGAGTCACTCAAATGCTTGAGACTGGGACACAGGGACAGGTGGGAGTCAGTCAATCGCTGGAGACTGGGACAGAGGAAGTGGAGGGAGTCATTCAACTGCTCGAGACTCGTGCACAGGAACAGGAGGGAGTCACTCAACTGCACAAGACCGGGACACAGGAACAGGAGGGAGTCAGTCAACTGCTCGAGACTGGGACACAGGGACAGTAGGGAGTCATTCAAATGCTCGAGACTGGGACACAGGAAAAGGAGGCAGTCATTCAAAATCTCGAGTCTGGTACACAGGTACAGGAGGGAGTCAGTCAACTGCTCGAGACTGGCTCACAGGGACAGGAGGGAGTCATTCACCTGCTGCGTCTGGGACACAGGAACAGGAGGGAGCCAGTCAACTGCTCGAGAATGGGACAATGGAACAGGAGGCAGTCAGTCAGCTGCTCGAATCTGGAACACAGATGCAGGGGGGAGTCACTCAACTGCTCGAGACTGGGACACAGGAACAGGAGCGAGTCAGTCAACGGCTCGAGACTGGGACACAGGGACAGGAGGATGTCAGTCAACTGCTCGAGATTGGGACACAGGAACAGGGGGCAGTCACTCAATTTCTCGAGACTGGGTCACAGGAACAGGAGGCAGTCACTCCAACGCTCCAGTCTGGGACACAGGTACAGGAGGGAGTCACTCAACTGCTCGAGACTGGGACACAGGAACAGGAGGCAGTCACTCAACCGCTCGAGTCTGCGCTCGAGTCTGGGACACAGGTACAGGAGGGAGTCACTCAACTGCTCGAAACTGGGACACAGGAACAGAATGCAGTCATTCAACCGCTCGAGTCTGGGACACAGGTACAGGAGGGAGTCACTCAACTGCTCGAGAGGGGGACACAGGAACAGGTGGCAGTCATTCAACTGATCGAGACTGGGAAACAGGAACGGGAGCTAGTTACGCAACTGCTCGAGACTGGGACACATGGACAGGAGGCAGTCACTCAGCTGCTCGGGTCTGGGTCACAGGAACAGGAGGGAGTCATTTAACTGCTTGAGACTGGCACACAGGGACAGGAGGCAGTCACTCAACTGTTCGAGACTGGAAAACAGGAACATGAGGGTGTCACTCAACTGCTCGAGACTGCGATACAGGAACAGGAGGTAGTCACGCAACTGCTCGAGATTGGGAGCCAGGAACGGAAAGGAGTCACTCAACTGCTTGAGACTGGGTTACAGGAACAGGAGGGAGTCAATCAACTGCTCGAGACTGTGAAACAGGAACAGGAGGGAGTCACTCAACGACTGTGAAACAGGAACAGGAGGGAGTCACTCAACTGCTCGAGATTGGTACACAGGAACGGGAGTTAGTTACGCAACTGCTCGAGACTGGGACACAGGAACAGGAGGCAGTCACTCAGCTGCTCGATCTGGGTCACAGGAACAGGAGGGAGTCATTAAACTGCTCGAGACTGGGACACAGGGACAGTAGGCAGTCACTCAACTTCTCAAGATTAGGACACA
Organism: Chiloscyllium plagiosum; assembly: GCF_004010195.1. Taxonomy (NCBI): domain Eukaryota; kingdom Metazoa; phylum Chordata; class Chondrichthyes; order Orectolobiformes; family Hemiscylliidae; genus Chiloscyllium; species Chiloscyllium plagiosum. The sequence goes on from NW_025201425.1 coordinate 5,442, forward strand.
GGAACTGGAGGGAGACATTCAACTGCTCGAGCCTGGGACACAGGAACAGGAGTGAGTCATTTAACTACTTGTGACTGGGAGACAGGGACAGGAGGGAGACAGTCAACCGCTCGAGACTGGGACACAGGAACAGGAGGCAGTCACTCACCTGCTCGAGACTGGGTCACTGGAACAGGAGGGAGTCACTCATCTGCTCGAGACTGGGACACAGGAACTGGTGGCAGTCACTCAACTGCTCCAGACTTGCACACAGAAACAGGAGGGAGTCATTCAACTGCTCGAGACTGGGTCACAGGAACAGGAGGGAGTCACTCAACTGCACGAGACTGGAACACAGGGACAGGAGGGAGTCATTCAACCGCTCGAGACTGGGACACAGGAACAGAAGGGAGTCACTCAACTACTCGATACTGGGACACAGGAAAGGGTGGGAGTCACTCAATTGCTCGAGACTGGGTCACAGGAACACGAGGCAGTCATTCCACTGCCTGAGATTGGGACACAGGAACAGGAGGGAGTCATTCAACTGCTCGAGACTGGGAAACAGGAACATGAGGGTGTCACCCAACTGCTCGAGTCTCGGAAACAGGAACAGGAGCGAGTCACTCAACTGCTCCAGACTGGGACACCGGGACAAGAGGTAGTCACTCAACTGCTCGAGACTGAGACACAGGAACAGGAGGCAGTCACTCAACTGCTCGAGTCTGGAAACTGGAACAGGAGGGTGTCACTCAATGGTCGAGACTGGTACACAGTAACAGAAGATTTTCATTCAACTGCTCGAGACTGGGACACAGGAAGAGGCGGTAGTCACTCAACTGTTCGAGACTGGGTCACAGGAACAGAATGTGGTCATTCAACTGCTCGAGACTGGGACACAGGAAGAGGAGGCAGTCATTCAACTGCTCGAAACTAGGGCACAGGGAAATGTGGAGGCTAGTGAGGCCCGCGGAGCCTGTTCCGCTGGAACAGGAGGTGGTGACTCACTCCCCACCAGCATGGGACCCTGGGAGAGACGGGGAGTTTGCCTGTTACAAACAGAAATATATGAATAAGTTGCATTCGTGGTCCACACAATCCTGCCCCACCATTCACTCAGAGCACGGCTGATCTAATAGTGATTCCCTCATGCCATTTTATGGAGGCTGCCGTATCTGCAGCCTCTGCTCCATTTGTTGGTCATGTTGCAGATCCAGATGCCGTAACAACAGTCACCATCACTCATAAAGAGGATCGGGTCTAATCGGATGAGTCAGGATTTGAAGGGTCCAATCACAAGAATGAAAACACAAAATAAAGGCTTTGCCAGATGTTTCATTCTCTCACATTCATAATCCAACTCACATAACCAGACCCTCCATTGTACGTTCAGGATGGAGCACTGTGTAGATCCGGCTAGCGAACTGCTGAATGCAACCTAGCAATGTCCAGAGTGGAACTCTGTGCAGCCCACACCAATGCTTGATCTATAATCCTGTGCTAAATATCCAGCGTGAGTTGCTGTGCAGACCGCACTGGTTCATTCATACATAACCCCAGGCTTTTGCATTGTTCGGTAACAGTGTGTTAGATCACTGCCCAGTGTGGGGAATCTTGCAGCTGATGCTGGTAGTGACAGGATGCGCTGCTCCCATCCATTTACA
>NW_025201426.1:0-7084 GCF_004010195.1 Chiloscyllium plagiosum
TTGGTGGTGGGAGATGGGGTCATAGTCAAGGGGACAGTAGGAGGAGGTGTCTGCGAGCTGGCATTTAGCCTCAGTAATGTAAAGATCGGTGCGCCAAACTACCACCAGAATGGCAGGGATAAGGTCATTTCCCCAATCAGGATACGAGGTTCCATTGTATGGACCCAATTACTCCAATGGGGTAGTTCCTGAGGCCTGGAAAGAGTTGAAGAAATACAGCAGGCAATTTTGTTTTACTGTAAGAGAGAGTAAAGGGCTATACTCTTTTTGATAAATTTATGATATATTTACAAAAGGTAATCAAACCTCCCTGAGACTGATTACCTCCCTTGTGGGCTGTTGTGTAGCCTAACTGTTTCATAATTGACAAGTTGGTGGAGTGGGTGGATAGATGGCAGATAACGTTCAATGCAGAGAAGTGTGATGTGATGTACTTTGTTGGAAAGAATATTGAAAGACAGGATGAAATAATGGCTACAACTCTAAATGGGTGAAGGAGCAGAAGGACATGGGTGTAAATGTGCACAGAGCATACAATCCCTACAGTGTGGAAACAGGCCATTTGGCTCACTAAGTCTGTAGCAACCCTCTAAAGAGACCCATCCCCTAAATTTCTACATTCCTCATGACCAGCACATCCCCGTGACACTATGGTTAATTTATAAAGGCCAATCCACCCAACATGCACATCATTGGACTGTGGGAGAAAACCCACACAGACATGGGGAGAATGTGTAAACTCTGCACAGACCGTCACTTGAGGGTGGAATTGAACCTGGGGCCCTGGTGCTGTGAGGCAGCAGTGCTAACCACTAAGCCACTGTGCCTCCCCATTTAAGGTAACAGAACAAGTGGAGAGTTGTTAATAAAGCATACAGTATTCTCAGATTTATAGAGTACAAAAGCAAGGAGATGATGCTGAATTTGCATATTGTGTGCGATTGTGGGTGTCACATTCTAGAAAATATGTGAATGCATTGGAGAGAGTGCAGAAGCAATTTACAAGAATGGTTTCAGGAATGAGAATCTTCAGTTCTGAGGATAGATTGAAGACGTTGGGACTGTTCTCCTTGGAGAGTAGAAGGCTGAGAGGAGATTTGAAATTATGAGTGGGCTGGATCGAGTAGATAGGGAGAAGCTGTTTCTGTTCATGAAAGTAACAAGAACCAGAGGCTATAAATTAAGGTGGTGTGCAAAATAAGCACAGGTAATGTGAGAAAAAATCTTTTCCATTCAACACGTAGTTAGGGCATGGAACATACTGCCTTGATAAGTGGTGAGGGTCAATTAAATTGGGACATTCAAAAGGGCATTGGCTATAAATAGTGTGCAAGGGTTGGAGCAAAAGCAGGAGATTGGCACAAGCTACTGATGCTCTTCTGAAGAGCTAGTGTAGGCACAATAGGCTGAATGGATTCCTTCTATGTCATACCAATTCTGTGACAATTCCTGTTGGTCCATGCAGAACTCTCTCTGCACTCAGTGACTTGGGCCCTTGACAGCTAATTTATATTTTCAGGTGTAGCAGGTGGAATGACTTTTTAAATGTCTTCAAACCTACATGAGTCAGCAGAACAAACAAGCTTGCAAAATTCCCCCGGCAGTTCCATCCCCTTTAAAATTGTCTCTGACTCTGACAGGAAGCAGCTGAGCTATTATTAGTGTGAAGCCCAGATCTGCTTTCTTTCACCAGTCGTCAAAACATGCCAGATAAAATGTTAGTGATCTAATTGGTTCAACAGATGGTAATAAACTGGAGAAGTTATGGGTACTGAGAACAAAAAATGCAAAGTTTATTGCCTAGCTCTATTTCTGAAGATGTGGTCTCAGTTACCCCAATGGTTAATGTTGTTGGGCAGCTCAGAACTATGTGAGCAAGATCATGTGACAGACTCAATGACTGGATTGTGATTGTGATTGGGTTCATGTCACACTACAGGTGACCCCACTACACTATACACACGCTCTCTCACATACACACACATACACACACACCCTCTCATAGGCTTATACTCCATCACACTCATTCACACTGTACCAAGTTTGCACACATGCAATCACACTCACATGCACATACTCACATACGCACACTCACTCTCTTTCTCTCTCTAATGCACGTGCACACACATATAAGTCAAGGGGTGAATTTGTATTTGCAGAAGTATATTTGTGGATACATTCTATTTTGCTCAAAAAATACACAATCTGCAGGCAGTCAATGCAGGCAGTCAATCCATGTAATATTTTGTAAATTCCTCTTTGGAAATAGAATAAGTCTGACTCAAGGTTAGAATACAGACAGACTCTAACCTCACAACTTTAATGCGTTGTCTGAGCTGGGATGTCACTTTTTTTAATATAAAATTTTAAGTTATCTTGTGAATGTGACTTGAAAGAAGTTCTGGAATTTACATATTAATGAACCAAAACCTGCAACCCATTCTAAAAGATGAAAGACTTAACAACAATCTAGATTTGTTCAATACATCACTTCAGTTGCATGACACTGTCATCTTTTGCTATAAATTCTGTATCTTATGGTCCTGCTCCACAACTACCTGATAAAAGAGCAGCAGTCCGAAAGTTAGTGTTTTCACATAAACCTGTTGGACTATAACCTGGTGTTGTGTGATTTTTAACTTAGATTCTGATTGGCAGACAACTCAATTTTATTTTAAAATCAGCCAGCAAATCTTGGATTGAAGAAACAACATTTTAAGAAACAACATTCTAAAATGGTGGGCTGAGAGTAGCATGGATCTTGCAGATTGCAGACTGCATGGTGCTCTTGAGATTGCAGACTGACTTCTGGATTTCTTACAGTTATTACATTTCAAAAGTTTATGATTTTTATGCACAATGCACAGTTCACATTCTCATGAGCTGCCTTCCCAGCAATAAGATTGGGACCAAAGTAGATGGGAGGACAGCAAAGACACCGCATTTTCATGGGCTGGCATGCACCTTCTGAGACCTGGGACATTCCTCTTGACCTCATTCATCAATCCAATGAGTACAGTGTCTGTGATAGAAACATGGGTCTCAAATCAAGATCAGGATTGGCGCAGGCAGTATCTTTCCCTCCCTCATTGCCATTTACCTTGTTCCATCTCTTAGCAGAGTGAGCTGACATCCAGGTATTCTATATATCCTGCCAAATGTACAGCAGGACACCAATGAATTACCCCCAGTTTATAACGCACTGTACTTTATAATGGCCAATGGAATATTATGCACATGTATATTTAATAGCTTTCTTTATGACTTGAAGGACACTGCATAAAGTCCTTAGGAAATTTTTTGACAGTAAAGGTAATTTTATTTGAAAATTAAACTTATTTTAGAATACTTCAGGAATCAAATTAGATTCAGATTTTGTACTTTAGCAGAGACAGTAGATTTTATAAATTCATTCACAGTATGTGACCATTGTCCATGTCTAATTGCCCTTGAGGAGATGGTGGTGAGCTGCCCTTGCTTTTGCCTTCTTTGGGGTTTAGGGGCAACCACAAAGCTGTTAGGGTGGGAGTTCCAGAAGGTTGACCCAGCGACAATGAAGGAATGGTAATATAGTTCCCAGTCAAGATGATGTGTGGCTTTGATGCGAATGAGCAGTAGTAGTTCAAAACCTCTGGTTCCTGAACTATTGTAACATATCTCATTCACTTATACATCAAACTGTAATTATAAATTAGATGAGAAGCAGTTTGGTATGCTTGCCTTTATTGATCAGTGATTTGAGCATAGGAGTTGGGAGGCTATGTACAGGACAATGATGAGGATTGGGATATTGCATTCAATTCTGGTCTCCCATCTATGAGAAAGATGTTGTTAAACTTGAAAGGGTTCAGAAAGGATTTACAAGGATGTTGCCAGGATTGCTGGGTTTAAGCTATAGGGAGAGGCTGAACAGGCTGGGGCTGTTTTCCCTGGACAATCAGAGACTTAGGGGTGACCTTATAGAGGTTAATAAAATCATAAGTGGCATGGATAGAGTGAACAGCCAAGATCTTTTCTCGCAGAGTAGAGCAATCCAAAACTAGAGGGCATCGGTTTAAGGTGAGAGGGGAAATATTTAAAAGGCACCTAAGGGGCAATGTTTTCACTTAGAGGGTAGTGCATATCTGGAATGAGCTGCCAGAGGAGGTGATGGAGACTGGTACAGTTACAACATTTAAAAGGCATCTGGATGGATATATGAATATGAAGGGTTTGGAGGGCTATGGCCCAAATGCTGGCAAATGGGATGAGATTAATTTAGGATCTCTGGTCAGCACAGAAACATAGAAATATAGAAGAAAGGAGTAGGAGGCCATTGGCCCTTCAAGTCTGCTCCACCATTCATCATGATCATGGCTGATCATCCAACTCAGTAGCCTAATCCTGTTTTGTCCCCATAAACTTTGATCCCATTCACTCCAAGTGTTATATCGAGCTGCCTCTTGAATACATTCAATATTTTGGCATCAATTACTTCCTGTGGTAATGAATTCCACAGGCTCACTACTGTTTGGGTGAAGAGATGTCTCCTCATCTCTGTCCTAAATGGTCCACCTCAAATCCTCAGACTGTGACTCCTGGTTCTGGACGCACCCACCATCGGAAACATCCTCCCTGCATCTACACTTTCTAGTCCTGTTAGAATTTTATAAGTCTCGATGAGATCCCCCCCTCACTCATCGGAACTCCAGCCAAAACAATCCTAACCTAGTCAATCTCTCCTTCTTAAATCAGTCCTGCTATCCCTGGAATCAGCCTGGTAAACTTTGCTGTACTCCCTCGAGAGCAAGAGCATCCTTCCTCAGAAAAGGAGACCAAATCTACACACAGTATTCTAGGTGTGGCCTCACCAGGGCCCTGTATAACTGCAGCAGCACATCCTTGCTCCTGTACTCGAAACCTCCCACAATGAAGGCCAACATACCATTTGCCTTCTTTACTGTCTGCTGCACGTGCATGCTTACCTTCAGCAACTGGTTAACAAGGACATTCAGATCCTGCAGCACATTCCCCTCTCCTAATTTACAGCTATCCAGGTAGTAATCTGCCTTCTTGTTTATGCTTCCAAAGTGAATAACATTGCATTTATCCAAATTATACTGCATCTGCCATTGGTTTGCCATTTACCCAACCTGTCCAGAACATGCTGAAGGAACTCTACATCCTCATCACAATTCACCCTCACCTTCCCCCCACCCACCCCCAACTTGGTATCATCTGCAAATTCTGAGATGTTACATTTTGTTCCAAATCATTAATATATTTTGTGAATAGCTGGGGTCCTCACACTGATCCCCGTGGCAGCCCACGAGTTACTGCCTGCCAATTTGAAAAGGACCCATTAATTCCTATGCTGTGTTTCCTCTCTTCCAACCGATTTTTTTATCCATCTCAATACACTTCCCCAATCCCATGCTCTTTAAGCTTGCACAATAATCTCTTATGTATAGACAAATTGGATTGAAGGATCTGTTTCTGTGCTGTACATCTCTATGGCTCTATGACTGAATCAGACAGTATTAACAATCCATTAACAATCAAATTATCTTTGACCAACATGATTTCTGAACAAAAAGACAATTACATCTCTGTTGCAGACTGCTTGTCTTGTATCTTGATACGTGTGAATGACAATCTACATTTTTCAAATCATTGAAAATAAAGACAATAACTTCTGTTTCATAACACTCTGGATGAGATACATTTTCGAGGCAATGACAGATTCTTGTATTACCTGCGCAATTTTCAAAGTTTCACTCATTGGATTCACTCATTCAAGACTAATATTAATTTATCAAGCATGCTTTGCACCCATGTTAATCTAACTAAAAGATTTTAACAAAAGTGATTCAAAATTGTGGAAAGGAGGTAGTGAACTATTTAAAACTAAAAACAAAATGTGACATTAACAAAGTGCCTGAAATACAGCAAAATGCCTGAAGACACTTCACAGAGGAGTTAGCAACAACATTTGACACTGACCCACAGAAAGAGATATTTGGACAAGATGCCAAAGACTTGAACAAAGTTAGGTTTTAAGGAACATTCTAAAAGAGGAAGGAGAGGTATAGAGGCAAAAATATTTAAAGAGAGTATTTCAGTGCTTAAGACGTCATTAGCTAAGGGCATGATTATTAATGATGGAGAGATTAAAGACAGAAATGCTCAAGAGAAGAGGATTAAATTTCCCAGAGGGCTGTGAGGTGAAAGAGATTGTCAGGGAGGGGCAAATCATTTAAAACAAGGCTGATAATGTTAAAATTGAGGCATTATGTAACTGGGAGCCAGCATTTGTCAGCGAGCATGAAGGTGGGGGGTGAACAAGACTTTTATGAATGTGACACTTTATAAACTGGTTACACTTTAACATTTAACTTAAAGGATAATCAAATACCCTGAGTAAAGGTGCAATGGCCTCACATTAAACTTCAGCCCAGTGACAGGTCCATGTGATTTGCTTGTTAAGGGGAAAGAAGCTGAAATCTAAAGAAATTCAAGTGCCAGTTTTCATACCTTAACACAAAAGAAGAGCTGCTGGTTTTCTGGGTACACAGACTTTGAGCTCCAGAGAGGGAGAGACAGAGGCAACAGCTCTGAGGAAAATCAGAGTTAAAGATTATTTTAAATTACCCACCTGGCAGGATGCTGATGAGAATGGTTCCTCTGTTCAAACAAATGGAAGATTTGGGGACCAAGGAGTTACCTGAGATGCCTTGCTGCTGGAAGCTGTTTCAGAGATAATCAGATGAACAGAGCTGAACAACTTTCAAAGGACACTGGAAAACTGACTTCAGTTTGGCAGGGAGAAGGGAACTGGCGGAAAAGTTGGTTGAAATTTAAAACTTATCCTTCAAGGTACATACATGCTGAGATCATGATGTAACATAGAAACAGGTAGAAACATATTTTTGTTAAGTTATTTTGTTATTAGCTACCTCCTTCAGAACCCTGGGGTGTCGTCCATCTGGTCTAGATGATTTATCCACCTTCAATCCTTTCATTTAGCCCGCACCTTCTCCTTAGTGATGGTTACTATATTCACCTTTACTCCCTGGTATGCTGCTGGTGGTCTTGTATTGTGCAA
>NW_025201427.1:0-1229 GCF_004010195.1 Chiloscyllium plagiosum
GCCTCTCCCCCGTGTGGACCCGCCTGTGGGTCTGCAGGTCAGAAGAATAGCTGAAGTCCTTCCCGCAATCGGAGCAGCTGAAGGGCCTCTCCCCGGTGTGGACCCATCGGTGCCTCAGTAGGGCGGAGGTATTGCTGAAGGCCTTCCCACACCTGGGGCAGATGAATGGCCTCTCTCCGGTGTGACTGCGCCAATGAATCTCCAGGGCAGATGGAGCACGGAAGCCTTTCCCGCAGTCACCACACTTCCATGATTCCTCCACGGTGTGGGATTCCTCAGGTTTCTCCATGGCCAAAGCTTCAGCTGTACACCAATGTGTATCGAGCCCCTCCTCACCATGAATTCCTCTTTCCAGGCCGTATAGCTGTTTTTGGGTTCGCATTCAAGTGCGCTGCAACAGTAGGAACTTTTATCCAGTCCCATTGATGCTGAAAACGTACTCAAACAGGAACCAAAAGCTTTGCTCCTTCTCACAGAATCACATTCAAACATTGTTGCAGTCTCGATGGATTGAATGACTGTCAGACATTGACAACAAAGTGAGGACTGTAGTTACTGAACAGTCAGTGCTGGAAAAGCACAGCTGGTCAGACAGCATCTGAGGAGCAGGAAAGTCGATATTTCAGGGATAAGCCCTTCATCTGTTAATTTGGAAACTTCCATCCTCAGATCGCCAAATACTCTGTAAAAAGAGATTACAAAAGTCATCAGTGTCAGTCCAGGGTAGAAATTCAGAACAAGCATTTCTACTTTCAGGGGAACGTTCTTTTCTTTAGTTATTCCACAAAATTGAAAGCACCATCTTACTCTCTCTCTCTCTTGGTTCTCACATTAACGCCCCTGGGAAGTGGGGGGAAAGGAGACATCAAAGCATTAACACCGACACCAGAGAGAAACTGTACATACGTTAGTAGAAAGCCAGAGTCATAGAGATACACAGGACAGAAACAGACCCTTCGGTCAATCTCTTCTGTGCCAACCTGATACCCAAAATCAATCTAGTCCCATTTGTCAGTACTTGGCCCATATCCCTCTGAACCCTTCCTACTCAAACACCCATCCAGATGCCAGCATCCACCATTTCCTCTGGCAGCTCATTCCTTACACACATCACATTCTGCATGAAAACGTTGCCCCTTAGGTCCCTTTTACATCTTCACCCCACCTTAAACTTATTATCTTCTGGTTCTGGACTCCCCCATCCCAAGGAAAAGCCCTTGTATATTTAC
>NW_025201427.1:1238-7085 GCF_004010195.1 Chiloscyllium plagiosum
TGCGCAGCCCTGCAGTTTGCAATTGGGTAATCCCTTTCAGAGAATTCCCAGAGTGTGGAAGCAGGCCACTCGGCCCAAGGAGTCCATACCGACCCTCCGAAGGGTAACCCACCTACACCCATCCCCCTATGACCAATGCACCTAACGTGCACATCCCTGAGCACGACAGGTAATTTAGCTTGGCCAATCCAACCTAACCTGGATAAAGTTAAAAATCAAACACCCAACAGGTTGATTTGGAAGGACTGGTGTTAACAGCGCTGCTCCTTCATCAGGTGGTTGTGGAGAATAAGATCATAAGGCACAGAATTCATGGAAAAACATTACAGCGTCCTGCCATTGAAATTACATATTGAACAGACCTGGGTTAAGTCTTTCATCGTTTAGAATGGGTTGCAGGTATCAATAATATGTAAATCCTAGAACTTCCTGTCAGTTACGTGTGTGCATGCATGCATGAGGGAGAAAAAAGTCTCTTTCCGTGCTGTATATCTCTGTCTATATGATAACAGATGCTTTATTTACGTTAGTGTAAATATTGTTGTAAATCATAGCTGGGTACTAATAGTTAGATGTAAGGGAGAGAGTATTCCTCAAGTAGTGCACTTGAGGAATAAGAATCCTGGGAAAGCTCTATTTCTGGTTTACTTCCCAATGAACAAACATTTGGGGGCAGCATGGTGGCTCAGTGGTTAGTACTGCTACCTCACAGCAATAGGGACCTGGGTTTGATTCTGTGTGGAGTTTGCACATTCTCCCCGGGTCTGAGTGGGTTTCCACCGAGTGCTCCTGTTTCCTCCCACAGTCCAAAGTTGCGCAGGTCAGGTGAATTGGTTATGCTAAATTTAGAATAGATTATTTACAGTGTGGAAACAGGCCCTTCAGCCCAACAAGTCCTCCGCCAAAGCGCGATCCATCCAGACCCATTCCCCTACATTTACCCCTTCACCTAACACTACGGGCAATTTAGCATAGCCAATTCACCTGACCTGAACATTTTTGGACTGTGGGAGAAAACTGGAGCACCCAGAAGAATCCCACACAGACACGAGGAGAATGTGCAACTCCCTGAGGCGGGAATTGAACCCGGGTCTCTGGCGCTGTCAGGCAGCAGTGCTAACCACTGTGCCACCGTACCGCCCACTATGCCCATAATGTTAGGTGCATTAGGTAAGGGTAAATGTAGAGGAATGGGTTGGTTCCTCTTTGGAGGATCAGTGTGGACTTTTTGGGTGGAAGGGCTTGTTTCCATACTATAGGAATCTAATCTAATTAAGCACAAGCACCTATATATTTTTAACTTTGTTTCATTTTTCTTGTTTGATTCCATACTATGACTACACTCTTGTGTCTGATTGGTTTGAGAGACTGGGAGGTTGTGGGTTGGGTCTCAATTGACTGAATGTTTTATTGTTCCAGAAGGTGAAAAGGGGTGGGGGTGGGGCGGATGGGGTCAAAGCTTCAGCAGAAACCCAGCAGAGCTGAGAGCAGACCCACATTTTACTCTGTTGGAACAGGAAAAATCAACAGAAGACAGAGAAACCAGGACCTGAAATCCGAACTGACACCAGATTACCCTGTGATCAGTGCTTTCATTAGCACCTCTCCCATTATCTTACTTTCCATTTGAGTACCCCCTCAATATTCAGAATCCAATCCTTGTCATTCTGAAGCCATGTCTCCATTAGGAGTCACAGATCATAATTATTCTCTTCAATGTGTGCAGTCAATTCATTCGCTTTTGTTACAATGCAGCACACATTCTGACACACCGTTTTTAGTTTCCATTTTTGTGATCTTTAGAATCCAGTTTTGATTGCTGGTATATTTACTCTCCTTGCCCCTTTCTGTCATTCTCTGATGTTAATTCTCCAGGTCACTACATTGCTCACTGGCCTTGATTTGGATTGGCCATGCTAAATTTCCCAAAGTGTCCAGGGATGTGCAGGTTCGGTGGGTTAGCCATGAGAAATGCAGGGTTATAGTTTCATAGTAATAGAAGCAGGAGTAGGCCATTGGCTCATCGAGCCTGCTCTGCCATTCATTAAGCTCATGACTGACCTATCCATCGTCTCAGCTACTCCTACCTCCATTGTCCCAACTCCCCTTAATTCCCCTACCATTGCAAAAACCCATCCAACTGGGTCTTGAATATACTTAATGAAGCTGCCTCTCCTGATTCCTTGGCAGAAAATTCCATAGATTCACTACGCTCCAGGAAAAGCAGTTCCTCCTCATCTCTGTCCTAAATCTACTCCCCCTAATCTTGAGTCTGAGTCTCATCTACCAGCAGAAATGACTGGATAGGGTAGGGCTTCATCCCCACAGTTCAATGAATTCTCACTTTCCAAGATGTATTCACTCATTCAGTTGCTGTCTCACAAATAAAAGATTTAATTGCAACTTCTTCTGTTCCCAGACAAGGCAAAACATCTTTGAAAGCTGCTCTGAAAGTCCAGTCTTCACAACCACACATCTGCTTTCACTGAAGATGATGAGAGTCATAAGCACAGAAACAGACCCTTCAACCCAACTCATCTGTGCCAACAAGAAATCCTAAATTAATCTAAATCATTTGCCAGCATTTGGTCCATATCCCCCTAAACTCTTCCACTTTATATCCCCATCCAGATGCCTTTGAAATTTTGTAGTAATTGTATCAGACTCCATCATCCTCTGTGAAAACGTTGCTCCTCTGGTCCCTTTTAAATCATTCCCTCTCACCTCAAACATATGCCGTCTAGTTTTGGACTCCCCTACCCTGGGTACTCATCCTATCCTGCCCCTTATAAACATCTATAAGGTCACCCCTCAACCTCCAGTGCTCCACAGAAAATGTTCCTGGCCTATTTAACCTCTTCCTGTGTCTTAAACACTCCAACTCTGGTAACAGCCTTGAAAAACCTTTCTGAACCTTTTCAAGGTTTCACAACATCTTTCCTGTAGCAGGGAGACCAGAACTGAACACAGTATTCTAAAAGTGGCCTAAACCAATGTCCTGTACAGCCACTCCATGACCTCCTAAGACTCACTTTCAAGGAACTATGAACCTGCACTCCAAGGTCTCTTTTTGTTTTGCAACACTCCCCTTCACTGTGCCAGTCCTACCTGGATTGCTTGATCAAAACGCAATACCTCACATTTCTCTAAATTAAACTCCATCTGCCAGTCCTCAGCCCATTGGCCCATCCGATCAATTCTAATTCACAGCAAACTCTTTTTCCTCTCTTATTCCCTGGAAGCTGAAAATCTCCATCCAACGCAATCTCCCTCCATTCTCACTTTGTTGAACCTAATTCCTGCTGCAGGAGAAAGTGAGGTCTGCAGATGCTGGAGATCAGAGCTGGAAATGTGTTGCTGGAAATGTCATTCCTGAAGAAGGGCTAATGCCCGAAACGTCGATTCTCCTGTTCCCTAGATGCTGCCTGACCTGCTGCGCTTTTCCAGCAACACATTTCCAGCTAATTCCTGCTGCACCTCATCTTGAAGGGTTTGGTTCATGCTGATTAACAGGTGTCACAAAGGTAGTTCCGTTTTTGACTAAAAGCTTTTCCCTGGCTCAAGGAGACTCTGTCCATGACTTTTTTCAGAGAGGTAATAAACAGGCCGGGTTCCATTCAGTCTGGTTTGAACAGAGATGAAAAGAATTTTGAGAGGCCTTTTGTTTATATGTAAACAGATGTGACTTCAGGCCAAATTGGTCATGTTTTAGAAGTGACTTGTATAAAGAAAGGGGAGTGAGCTGAGCAGTTTTAGTTCAGTCTTGAACTGGCTGCAAGTTCAACAGGGAGCTGTGTGGAAACTCTCTCTCTCTCTCTCTCTCTCTCTCAATTTCAACCTGTGTTCCATTTATACTGGTTTTCAAAGGGAGTTGGCTTATTGGGACTGTACAGGCCCACACTCTCACTCGGGGAGATACAATTGAAACATACAGAACATTGAAAGGCCTAAACAAAGTGGGCGTTGGGAAGATGTTTCCATTGGTGGGCGAGACCAGGACCTGAAAGAGACTAGAAAAGGGAAGACCTTTTAGAAGGGAGATAAGGAGAAACTTTTCAGCCTGAGAGTGGTGAATCCATGGAATTCACTGCCACATGAGGCTGTGGAGGCCAAGTCACTGGGGATATTTAAGACTGAGATAGATAAGTTCTTGAGTATCAAGGGTTATGGGGAGGAAGTGGGAGAATGGGGTTGAGAAACATATCAGCCACAATTGTGTGGTATGAGCAGACCTGATGGGCTGAATAGCCTACTTTCTGCTCCTGTGTCTTATGGTCTCTTGCTGTCTTGGACGCAGAGTGAGAGAGAATTGGGAGCAGGAGTAGGCCATTTGGTCTTTTGAGCATGCAGCAGCACTGAACAGATCATAACTGGATATGAATATGCCTACATCTAGGTGGATAGGCTGGGACATTTTTCCACTGAGGGACAGGAAGTTGAGAGGTTACCTATGAAATTTATAAAACCAAGAGGGGTGTCAATGAGGTGAGTGGCTGGTGCTGTTGCCTTCTGGTGGGGGTTTCAAGATTAGGGAGCAAACTTTTAAGGAGAGAGGAGAAAGATTTAAAAAAAGATATGAGGAACACCTTTCTTTTGAAAGAGAGTGGTTTGTGTGTGGAATCAATGTCCTGAGGGAGTGGTGGGTATAGGTACAGTAATAACATTTAAAAGACATTTGGATAAGTACATGAGTAGGAAAGGTTCAAAGGGATATGAGCCAAACTACGTGGGACTAGTTTAGTTTATGAATACAGCCAGCATGGACTAGCTGGACTGAAGTGTCTCTTTCTGTGCTGTATGACTCTGTAACTGTTCTGTACTGGTCTTAAAACCATTATTTTTGCCTTCCCCCATCACCATCCACTTCTTTGTTGTTCAGAAATCAGATGAACGCAGGCTTGAATATATTCAATGACTGCCTGATCACAAAAAGCAATCCCAACTTCTGAATTCTTGCTAATGTACCACTCGCCTTGCTGATTGCTTGCTACACTTGTCTGACAACTGGCAGTGACTGGTGTGGAAAGTTGCCGAGACCCCATTGTACATCCACACATCATTCCTGGTGAAGGGCTCGTGTCCACATCACCAACACTCCTGCTCCTCGGATGCTGCCTGACCTGCTGTGCTTTTCCAGCACCACACTTTTCAACTCTAATCTCCAGCATGTGTAGCCCCCACTTTTTCCACATCCAATATATAACCATTTAAACAAATTACCTTTTTTTCTGCATTTTCTTCCACAGCAAAGGCAAAATCATCACATTGTGGTAACGCCAATGGAGACACAGACCTGGACCAACGCTTGCAGAGTCTGTTCCCCCAACCCCCGATTCACCCAATTTCCTTTCAGTTGCTGCAAGTCAACAATTGAAGCTCAGAATTTAGAAAAGAAACGGAAAAGAGAGTGCCGTACTCACAGATGTTGGACAGAGGAAGGAGGTTGCAATCGAGGGTGAAGTTCAATCTTTATTCAGAGAGAGAGGAGCAACAACAGCAACTTCCGAAGCTCATGTTCCAACTTCCACATTCAGACAATAGGGGCGCTCTGATTGGCAGGAGGACCAGTCTCTTTCCGGTCCTCCAGTGCAACTTCCGAAACTCATGCTCCAACTTCCGCATTCAGACAATAGGGGCGCTCTGATTGGCAGGAGGACCTTCCTGTCCTCCAGTGCTTCCTATTGGTCCATCAAAAGAAGGGCGCGAGCCGTGTGCGCGGACACTGAGCAGCTGGCGCAGTTTTCTTGCTGACTCCGAGGAGCATGCGCAGTGCTTGCTGCCACAGAGACGCTGGAGACCCTGGGGGGTGGTATCACTGACAGATTTGAAGTGTCCAATTGCCAATAG
>NW_025201428.1:0-7086 GCF_004010195.1 Chiloscyllium plagiosum
CTCCCCTTTCCCCCACCCCCCAGGAAATTGCTGCTGATTCTCTGCTTTTGATCAAATCCATTCAGCAGGCAGCTATAAATAGAAGGAGGAGTGATGGGCCGGCCGGGCAGGGGGGTTGTGTCTGCAGTTGATGCTGCACAATGTGATGCTCTTTTACACAGGGATGTGTTCAATGTGGCGATTCTGTGAATGAAAGGTGGGAGTGTGTGAGCTGATTACAAAAACACCAGCCTCAGATTCCTGTTTGCCATCCGGTGCCGAAACTGAATCCAGCTGATCGCAGATCCCAACCTGATCCCGACTCATTGCAATGGATCCCTGTGTTTAATGCAGTTCTACAATAGCGGGCTTTGAGTTCCTCAGCGAGAGAATGTTTTAGTCTCCCCATGTTGGACAATAGCCGCATGTTGGTGTTTATAGTGACGCTGAGCCTGTAATGATGGCTGTGTGTACACCCACTTCAGCGCTGACCCTCTCAGGTCCAATGACGATGAACGTTGTCCTGGTGACTAATTGATGGGAGTGTCTTTGTGGGGTGGGGGTGGGGGATTTACAGAGCAGAGCTAGAGCATTTACAGGCTGGCCTCTACACTTGAACCACATTTGACCTTGATACTTTGATAAACTTCCAAACCCACCAGACCGCTTCCAGCTAGAAGGACAAGGGCAGCAGGTACATGGGAACACCACCACCTGCAAGTTCCCCTCCAAGCCACTGAGCACCCTGACTTGGAAATATATCTCTGTCCCATCAGTGTCACTGGGTCAAATTCCTGGAATTCCCTCCCTAAGTGCATTGAGAGTCTGATTTTGCTTCTCCTCAGATGCTGCCTGAACTGCTGTGCTCTTCCAGCACCACTAATCCAAAATCTGGTTTCCAGCATCTGTAGTCATTGTTTTTACCTACAGCACATGGGCTACAGTGGTTCAAGAAAGCAGCTCACCCTCACTTTCTCAAGGGGCAACTATGGACGGGTAATACCCACAGTCTATGAATGACTGAAGAAAACGCTATGCCCTGACGATACTAGAATCGATTGTTACCTTTCCTCAAAACTGTCTGCAGTCTTTCATCTTGTCACCCACACCATCCTCTTGTCTTTCTGGTTTGCTCTGCTTTCATGTGCTTTCTATCTCAGCTATCCATTTACATCAAAGACGTCTCCACATATGGCTTAGGTTCCTGCACTCTCACCTGGTGATTCCTCAAAGATTACTGTGAATTCCATCTTCCTAATGACAAAGTTGTCAACAAGGAGAGCTGGTACTGCTACAGCCTTCCTATTGTTGAAGCTTTGAATATCTACAGATCTCAATTCTTCTAATTTTACTAGACAATTCCTATTTACTTCACTAGATCACTGCTGCCCAAATCTAATCTTATTCCTTTGATCTTCCATGAATCTGCTGCTCACTATCTTCCCTTCCTGTAGCTTATTAGAGCTGATGTAATTAATGGTTTTCTCTCTCCAGCTATTGGTCTTCTCTTTAAATCTGTAATTCACACAATGCGGTCCCATCTCAACGCCTCTTCCTCCTCTAAAATCCTTCAATGTGTTGTAGCCTCCCAAATCTATTCCCCTCTTTCCTGAACTCCATGTTTGAATCCTTCCAACAAGTCTCTGCTGTACCGCAGTACTCTTCTCAAAATCAGCTCCTGTCTGATTGTGGCAACAGGACTACCTTTCCTCCATGTCCTCCTGACTTGTCTGCCACCCTCTCCACGGTCATCCTGTGTGTGTGTGTGTGTGTGTGTGTGTGTGTGCGCGCGCGCTGTCACCCAGTTCCATTCTTATCTGTCCAATGTAGCCAGAGAATCATTTGTGATAATTTGTTTTCCTGTTCCCACACCGTTACCTCTGATGTTCCCCAAGGATTTATCCTTGATCCCTCCAATTTCTCACCCACATCCAAACTCAGTGTTAGTTTCCACAGGTACACTGACACTCTCCAGTTCTCCCTCATTCCTCCACTGTCTGGGAACTATCACACTGGTTAGCTTTCAGATAAATATTTGCTGTTTGAGCAAATATTTTTGGAAATTAAATATTAGGAAACCTGAAACCATTGGTTTTGGTCTCCATCACAAACTCTGTTCCTTAATGACAGACTCCACTCCTCTCCCTGGTGATGGTTTAGGCTGGAACAGAATTGTTCAAATCCTTCACATTTTTGACTTGGTGAGCTTCCAATCAGATATTCACATCTAAGACCACTAAGTCAATACCAACCACCACCCCCCCCCCACCACCACCACCAACACCACCACCAACACCACCACCCCATCCAGTCTCATGTCATCTTCTGTTAAAGTCCTCTTGATACCTTGATCTCCTCTGGATATGTCCACAATCTAGCTGGTTTCTATCTGTTATCCAAATCTCTTTACTTTGCTTTAACTCAGTGCCATTTCCCTATAGCCCTTCCGTTCACTGACCCACATTCACACCAGTTGAACAAAGATTCAATTACAAAGTTCAATTTCTTCCAGTCTCTTCAGGGCCTGGCCTCACCCTTCCTGATTTTAACTGAGCTGCCATTCCTTCAGTTACCTGAGCGCTCAGCTCTCAAATCCCAGTCACTCAGACTCTCCTTCCTTATGTAAGATGATCCTAAAAGCTTGCACTTTTGACTAAGCCTTCAGTTATCTGGCCTAGTTTCATTAAATAATTTCTGATTTATCCTCCATTTCTGCTCCTTTAAAGCACCTTAGGACATTGTGTTATGTTTAAAAGCATCACATAGGAACATAGGAGCAGGAGGAATTCTATTCAGCCCTTTGAGCCTGTTCTGTCTTTCGAGATTATGGCTGATGATTTGCCTGAACACCACACCTGTCCCCATATCCCTTAGCCATTAGTAACCAGAAACCTCTTGCTCTCAACCCAGAATGTACTCACTGGTAGACCCTCCACATCCTCTGGGGTAGAGAATTCCAAGCATTCACCAATCTCTGAGTGAAGATGTTCCTCTTCATCTGAGACCTAAATAATGTGCTTGTAATCTACAAGCCACAGCTGAGAGAAATATCCTTTTTATATCTACCCTACCTTTTCAAGAATTTTGCAAGTTTCTATGAGATCATCTCAGTTTTCTAAAATTCAGAGAATCAATGACTCCTCATAGGACAGTCCCACGGCCCCAGGAACCATTCAGGTGAACCTCCACTGCATTCCCTCTGTGGCAAGTCCATCTTTCATTAGGCAAGAGACCAGGCTAGACAGAGTGCTCTGGGTGCCTTCTAACTAGTGTTCCATACAACTGAAGCAAGACTTCATTGCATCAGTCTACACACCAGCAATATACTAGATTAGAGTGGTGCTGGAAAAGCACAGCAGTTCAGGCAGCATCCGAGGAGCAGTAAAATCGAATCCTGTATTCCTGATGAAGGGCTTTTGCCCGAAACGTTGATTTTACTGCTCCTCGGATGCTGCCTGAACTGCTGTGCTTTTCTAGCACCACTCTAATCTAGACTCTGACTGCAGATGCTGGAAACCATTGTTTTTACCCTGTTTTAACCAGCAGTATACTAGAACTTAAAGAGAGTTGGGTTAAGAAGTGAATATAGTGGCCATCATTAAGGAGAAGGTGCTGGGGAAGCTGAAAGATCTGAAGGCAGATACATCACCCAGACTGGATGGATTACACCCCAGAGTTCTAAAGGAGAGAGCTGAGGAGATTGTAGACACATTGGTGATCTTTGGAGTTAAGAAGTACTGGAAAATGGCTAATGTAACCCTCCCCACCCCACCCCAGTTTAAGTAGGGAAGGCAGCAAGTTTTAGGCCAGTTAGCCTGACCTTAGTAAGATTTTCGAGTCCGTTATTAAGGATGAGATTGTGGAGGATTTGGAAGTGCATGGTATAATAAGGCTGGGTCAGCACGGCTTCGTCAAGGGGAGGTCACACCTGACAGATCTGTTAAAATTCTTTGAGGAGTTTCAATGATACAACTCTGAAGGGAGTACAGGAGCAGAGGGATCTTGGGGTTCACATGCATGATTCTCTGAAGGTGACCAGGAAGTTGGAACAGCTATTAAGAAGGCTTGTAGGATCTTTGGGTTTATAAATAGAGGCATAAAGTATAAAAGCAAGGAAGTGATGCTAGGCCTCTACAAATCAATGGTCAGACCATATTTGGAGCATTGTGTTCAGTCTAGGCACTTTATTTAAGGGAGGATGTTAAAGCCTCGGAAAGAGTTCAAAGGTGATGCCAGGAATGGGGAATTTTAGATACAAGGAAAGATTAGAGAGATTGAGTTTGTTCTCCTTGGAGCAGAGAAGATTAAGAGGTGACCTTATGAGGTGTTCAAAATTATGAACAATTTTGACAGAGTAAAGAAAGATATTCTGTTTCCACTGGTTGGTTTGTCAGTAATTGGGATCACAATTTCAAGATTGACAACAAGAGAACCAGGTCTGAGATGAGAGAAACTTCTTTACTCAGAGAGTTGTTTGAATTTGGAATGTGCTGCCTGGGAGAATAATGGAGGAAGATTCCATAGGAAGTTTCAAAGAGAGCTGGAGATATATTAGAAAGTGATGAAGTTAGACAGATATGGAGATAGGGCCTAGCTGGGTAGCTCTTTTGGGAGCCAGTATAGAATGGTGACTTGAATGGCCTCCTTTTTTACTGTAAAATTCTATGATTCTAAAGTCTAGAGTCATCTAGAACGTTAGCTTGCACTCTGTCTCCATGGATGCTGTCTGACCCACTGTAATCACCAGCGTTTGTTGTTTTAAGTCCAGATTCCAGCTTCTGTAGTAATTTGTTCTGACTAGTCTCACTTTCCCACA
The DNA here is from genome assembly GCF_004010195.1 of Chiloscyllium plagiosum. Lineage (NCBI taxonomy): Eukaryota > Metazoa > Chordata > Chondrichthyes > Orectolobiformes > Hemiscylliidae > Chiloscyllium > Chiloscyllium plagiosum. The sequence continues at coordinate 4,796 of NW_025201428.1, forward strand.
CGAGGCCCAAAGCCTTGAATGTTGTGACATTTCAAGTGACATTTCCAGGTACTTCTTAAAGGTTGTGAGATTTCCAGCCTCAGCTACCCTCTCAGGGAGTGCATTCCAGACCCCCACCACCCTCTGAGTGAAAAACAAATTCTTTAAATCCACTCTAAACCTCCATTCACCTTAAAATTATGCCTCCTCGTTATTGACCCTTCAACTTAAGGAATTATCTGCTCCCTATCCACCCTGTCCATGCCCCTCATAACCTTATACACCTCTCTCAGGTCTTCTCTCTGTTCAAAAGAACATAACCCAAGGTTATCCAGCCTCCCTTCATCGCTGAAATGCTCCATTCCAGACAACATCCTGGTGAATCTCCTCTGCATACCCTCCAGTGCAATCACATGCTTCCTACAGTGTGGGGACCAGAACTGCACACAGTACTCCAGCTGAGGCCTAATCAAAGTTCTGTACGGCTCCAACAAAACCCCCTCTGCTCTTATCTGTGCCTTCACTGATAAAAGTAAGTGTCCTGTAAGACTACTTAATCACCCTATTAATCTATCTTTCACTTTCAGAGATCTGTGGACAAGCATCCAAGATTCAAAGAGTCTTACAGCACGGAAATAGTGCTGTAGTCAACTAGTCAATGCCAACAATCTTCCCAAACTAAACTAGTGCCACCTGCCTGTACTTGGCCCATATCCCCTCAAACATTTTCTATCCAAATGTCTTTTAAACATTGTAAGTGTACCCATATCCACCACTTCCTTTGGCAGCTCATTCCATGCACCAACCACACACTGAGTGAAAAAAAAAGTTGCTCTTCATGTCCTTTTTAAATCTTTTTCCTCTTACCTTAAAAATATGCCTCCGAGTTTTGAACTCTCCTACCCTAGGGAAAAGACCCTTGTTATTCACTTATCTGTGCCCCTTGTGATTTTGTACACCTCAATCTCATATTCTTCTGTTTCTCTGAGCTTCCTAATGTCCTGCCATTCACTGAGCCATTAAATGGAGAGAAACTACAGGGAGCTGCAACACAGAGACTTGGGGTGGGGTGGGAGAAGCGGAATTGTGCATACAACACAGAAAGCTAGCACCCAGGGCAGCAGGGAATCTGGAAGGGTCATGGAATGTTGGCCCTTTATTTCAAGGGGGTTGTAGTATAAGAGTAGACCAAGGTGCTGGTGAGACTGCATCCGGAGGACTGTGAACAGGTTTGGAGCCTTATTTTAAGAGAAAGATATCAATTCATTGGAGGCAGTTCAGAGAAGGTTCGTGAGGATGATGCCCTGGATGGAGGGCTTGTCTTATGAGCAGAGGCTAAACAGGTTGGAACTCTAATCCCTGGAGTTTAGAATAATGAGAGGTGATCTCATTGAAACATTCAAGGGCTTGACAGGGTCAATGCTGAGAGGACATGAGAGAGTCTAGGAACCGAGGGCACAGTCTCAGAATAACGGGGCACCCATTTAAAACTGAGATGAAGAGGAATTTTTCTCTGAAGTTTGAGAGTCTTTACAACTCCTTGCCACAGAGAGCTGTGGGGGCATAGTCCTTGTGTATTTTTAAGCCTAAAATAGATTGTTGGTCAGGCAGGTTTATGGGGAAAGGGGCAAGAAAATGGATGTGAGAAGTGTTGGATCAGCCACGATCCTATTGAATGGCAAAGTAGACTGGAGGGGCTGAGTGGCCTCCTCCTCTTCCTACTTCTTGTGATCTTGTTGAGTTGTTGTGTCACCATAGCCTTACCAGGTCATAGGGATGTTCTCTCATTAGAGAGAGAGAGTGCAAGGATTGAACTCAGACTGTTGGCATCACTCTGTGTCACAAACCAGCTATCCAGCCAACTGAATAAATGGAGTACTCCCTTGTCATGTTCCTTCTTACAAAGTTGCCGTGGTTGTGGGAATGGTTCCAAAGTGCATCATCTCACATTTATCACAGTTAAATTCAATCTGCCACTAATCAGCCTATCTGATCAAGTCATCTATATCCTTCTGTAACCTAAGACCTTTCACATTTGCTGTCCTCCAGTCCTCTGGCTCCTCCCCTGTGGCCAGAAATCATTTGAAACTTTGGGTCAGGGCCTCTGTAATTTCCTGTCTTGTCTCCCACTACAGTCTGTGATGCAACTCCTCCTGACTTGGGGATCTGTCCACTTGTAAATCTGCCAAAATCTCCAACTCCTTCTCACTTCTGATATCAATCTGCTCAAGAACCTTTCAGTCCATCATCTTGAATTCTGTACCTACATCCTCCTCCTTCTCCAATGTGAAGACAGATGGGAAGTACTTGTT